>NC_064643.1:580378357-580681388 GCF_023864345.2 Schistocerca serialis cubense
TTAATTTCCACCAGTTTCACTTGCATTTTTCCTTTCATTTAGATGTAACCCTTTCCTCCCTCTTTACCGACAGGTTAACTTCGGTGACGATTGCTTTTCCAAAATTCCCATTAGGTACACGCGGTTTCATTTTTCACTGTCATTAAGGTCGATAAGTGAGGGGGAGGTTACACCCCCTTTTAAATGATGTAGCATCCACATTACGTGACCAATTACCTGGCCATGACACATACCACTTACTAAGACAAGAAGACACTTTACAAACTCTTAACCAACTGGCAGATGAGGATCACGAAAAGTGTTAAAAGAATAACTGAGGGACATAAACTTACCAATTTGAGGCACACCAAATACTGAATTTTGCTCCCTATTCCCATACCGCCTGTGCGTGGACAGGCCGACTTACCTCGTAGTCTGGAATCCGCCGCGTACAGGATTAGGGGGCGTGGGGTACAACATCACCGGTACAGGAACAAAGCACCGGACTTAGAACTAATTAGTAGGACTTGGATTAGAAAATTAGCTGTTTAGGAACCTGCAGCGAATAACATCCTTGGCCAGCCCAGTGTCAGGGGCACGCCTATCGGGATTGCTCGATGGGCAAGGCTCTAAAAAGTACGTTTATAAAATACTGACACAACTGTGACGCTGCAGGCAATAGAATTTATTTAAGAGTAGGTAATATAAATTTAATATTAACAATGGTTCAAATGGCTCTGAGCACTATGGGACTTAACTTCTAAGGTCATCAGTCACCTAGGACTCAGAGCTACTTAAACCTAACTAACCTAAGGACAGCACACACATTCATGCCCGAGGCAGGATTCGAACCTGCGACCGTAGCGGCCGCGCGGTTCCAGACTGTAGCGCCTAGAACCGCTCGGCCACACCGGCCGGCAATATTAACAATAATAGATAAATTAGTTGCCCATTGTTATCTACACTACTGGCCATTAAAATTGCTGCACGAAGAGCAAATACAGATGATAAACGGGTATTGATTGGACAAATTTGTTATACTAGAACTGACATGTGATTACATTTTCAAGCAATTTGGGTGCATAAATCCTAAGAAATCAGTACCCAGAACAACCACCTCTGGGCGTAATAACGGCCTTGATACGCCTGGGCATTGAGTCAAACAGAGCTTGGATGGCGTGTACAGGTACAGCTGCCCATTCAGCTTCAACACGATACCACAGTTCATCAAGAGTAGTAATGACTGGCGTATTGTAACGAGCCAGTTCCTCGGCCATCATTGACCAGACGTTTTCAATTGGTGAGAGATCTGGAGAATGTGCTGTCCAGGGCAGCAGTCGAACATTTTCTGTATCCAGAAAGCCCCGCACAGGACCTGCAACATGCGGTCGTGCATTATCCTGCTGAAATGTAGGGTTTCGCAGGGATCGAATGAAGGGCAGAGCCACGGGTCGTAATACATCTGAAATGTAACATCCACTGTTAAAAGTGCCGTCAATGTGAACAAGAGGTGACCGAGACGTGTAGCCAATGGCACCCCATACAATCACGACGCATGATACGCCAGTATGGCGATGACGAATACACTCTTCCAATGTGCGTTCACTTCGATGTCGCCAAACACGAATGCGACCATCATGATGCTGTAAACAGAACCTGGATTCATCCGAAAAAATGACGTTTTGCCATTCGTGCGCCCAGGTTCCTCGTTGAGTACACCATCGCCGGCGCTCCTGTCTGTGGTGCAGAGTCAAGGGTAACCGCAGCTATGGTCTCCGAGCTGATAGTCTATGCTGCTGCAAACGTCGTCGAACTGTTCGTGCAGATGGTTGTTGTCTTGCAAACGTCCCCATCTGTTGACTCAGGGATCGAGACGTGGCTGCGCGATCCGTTACAGCCATGCGGATAAGATGCCTGTCATCTCGAGTGCTAGTAATACGAGGCCGTTGGCATCCAGCACGGCGTTCCGTATTACCCTCCTGAACCCATCGTTTTCATATTCTGCTAGCAGTCATTGGATCTCGACCAACGCGAGCGACAATGTCGCGATACGATAGACCGCAATCGCGATAGGCTACAATCCGACCTTTATCAAAGTCGGAAACGTGATGGTACGAATTTCTCCTCCTTACACGAGGCATCACAACAACTTTTCACCAGGCAACGTCGATCAACTGCTGTTTGTGTATGAGAAATCGGTTGGAAACTTTCCTCATGTCAGCAGGTTGTAGGTGTCGCCACCGGCGCCAACCTTGTGTGAATGCTCTGAAAAGCTAATCATTTGCATATGACAGCATCTTCTTCCTTTCGTTTAGAGTTCGCGCCTGCAGCACGTCATCTTCGTGGTGTAGCAAGTTTAATGGGCAGTAATGTAGTTAGCTGTAGCTCACTAATTAATCAAATTTGTATCTAGCTGTAATTAATGGTTGGATAAAATTAGGACCCACCAATCATTTAAGGAAGTCTGTTAAGTATGTATAATTATTATAAAAATTGCAATAAAGAATTTAAAAAAAAAAAACGTTCAGGAGTTATGACTATTTAATTTCATACAGTTCAATGACTGTCGCCCTGTATTCTGAACGGTTTTAACAGTAGGTTAAACTTTCGTGGACAAAACAGGTACAACCGAAAACTGGTTGCTTCAGCGATAACCGCCACCCCTATTCCCCAGTCAGAAAAATCTCGCTCGATTAGGCCACACAGGTTGAACGACAGAGCAGAGGTGTTGCACCCCTCCGGGACATAGGTGCCCCTCTAGCGGGCTAGGGCTTGCGCGTACCCCATAACGGAAGGCGGTTACCGATGCAGCCTAGTTAATCGCAGGCAGGAACGTAACCATTCAGTCAACTGTTGCGCCGCGGCGCAACTATCGACTGCAGCGGTGTTCCAGTTTTGGAAGCTGCAAGGTTAAACAAGAGTGTCCGTTCAGGGCGGGGCCGGAACAACACGCAGCGCGCCGGCCGCAGCATCGTCAACACAGACACAGCAGGTGGCGCGGCGCCGCTACTAGGAACCGCACTCGGCCGTTGACAGGCGGGCGTCGATGTCAGTGTCAGCGAGGGCGCCGGGGCGGCACGGGGGCCGCGGGGGCGCGTCTCGCTGAAAGTTTCACGCGGCCACCCGTCGGCGCTCAAATGCCTCGCTGTGTACCATTCAATAACCAACTGGCTGCCGGCTGCAATATGCAGCAGGGCCGGCCGTGGCGCCAGCGGCGGGGAGGCGCCGGAGCGGCTCTTTGTCTGCCATCAGGCTGCAACCGTCCGGACCTCCTCTGCTGTCAGTCGCGAATCCCGTCCGAGCCGCATTAGGAATTCTCCGCGGCGCGCAGGGTTACTGTGCGACAATACGACACTGACTGATGTGGAACGTATGAATTTGAGGCGCGAAGTGAGAGAAGTGTTCCGCTGAGAGTGCACTGTTCGCGGGGTTCTTGCAAAATGCAACGAGTATCGGAAGAGGCAGCTGCCGTAGCTGAATGCCACGACTGCGCTCTGCAGTCGCACAAAAATGGGAATTGTCACGTGTATTTTAAAAAACAGATGTGTCGTATTTAAGAACAACAGGAGGATCAATATCCCGTTCAACAGTTTTCTTTTAGAGAAACCATACACTCAGTTAACATTCCGTTAAAACAGCAATAGGTCACGCACAATCTGATACATTATTACCCATTTCGCTCACCACATGCGAGCATTTTCAGTTTCTTTGCCCTAATAGCAACATGTTACGTCTACATCTACAGGGTGTTACAAAAAGGTACGGCCAAACTTTCAGGAAACATTCCTCACACACAAAGAAAGAAAATATGTTATGTGGACACGCGTCCGGAAACGCTTACTTTCCATGTTAGAGTTCATTTTATTACTTCTCTTCAAATCACATTAATCATGGAATGGAAACCCACGGCAACAGAACGTACCAGCGTGACTTCAAACACTTTGTTACAGGAAATGTTCAAAATGTCCTCCGTTAGCGAGGATACATGCATCAACCCTCCGTCGCATGGAATCCCTGATGCGCTGATGCAGCCCTGGAAAATGACGTATTTTATCACAGCCGTCCACAATACGAGCATGTAGAGTCTCTACATTTGGTACCGGGGTTGCGTAGACAAGAGGTTTCAAATGCCCCCATAAATGAAAGTCAAGAGGGTTGAGGTCAGGAGAGCTTGGAGGCCATGGAATTGGTCCGCCTCTACAAATCCATCGGTCGCCGAATCTGTTGTTGAGAAGCGTAAGAACACTTCGACTGAAATGTGCAGGAGCTCCATCGTGCATGAACCACATATTGTGTCGTACTTGTAAATGCACATGTTCTAGCAGCACAGATAGAGTATCCCGTATGAAACCATGATAACGTGCTCCATTGAGCATAGGTGGAAGAACATGGGGCCCAAACTAAAATGAGCTCTAACATGGAAATTATGCGTTTCCGGACACATGTCCACTTAACATCTTTTCTTTATTTGTGTGTGAGGAATGTTTCCTGAAAGTTTGGCCGTACCTTTTTGTAACACCCTGTATACTCCGCAGGTGACCATGCGGTGCTAGGCCGATGGTACCCTGTACCACAACTAATAATTTCCTTTTCTGTTCAATACACAAATAGAGCGAGAAAGAAACGGCTGTCTATGTGATTCAGTGTTAGCCCTAATTTCTCATATCTTATGAGCACGACTACGTCAGTAATGACACGAGGCGACGGAGTGAGGTGGTGCACTGGTTAGCACACTGGACTCGCATTCGGGAGGACGACGGTTCAATCCCGCGTCCGGCCGACCTGATTTATGTTTTCCGTAATTTCTCTAAGTCGCTTCAGGTGGTTCCTTTGAAAGGGCACGGCCGACTTCCCTTCCCATCCTTCCCTAATCGGATGAGACCGATGGCCTCGCTGTTTGGTCTCCTCCCCCAAACAACCCAACGGTAATTTCTCTTGTCTTCATGGTCCTTGTGCGCAATGTACCGGGTGATCAAAAAGCCAGTATAAATTTGAAAACTGAATAAATCACGGAATAATGTAGATAGAGAGGTACAAATTGAACACATGCTTTGAATGAGATGAGGTTTTATTAGAACAAAAGAAAATACAAAAGTTCAAAAAATGTCCGACAGATGGCGCTTCATCTGATCAGAATAGCAACACTTAGCATAATAATGTAAGACAAATCAAAGATGATGTTCTTTACAGGAAATGCTCCATATGTCCACCATTATTCCACAACAACAGCTGTAATCGAGGAATAATGTTGTGAACAGCACTGTAAAGCATGTCCGGAGTTATGGTGAGGCATTGGCGTCGGATGTTGTCTTTCAGCATCCCTAGAGATGTCGGTCGATCACGATACACTTGCGATTTCAGGTAACCCCAAAGCCAATAATCGCACGGGCTGAGGTCTGGGGACCTGGGAGACCAAGCATGACGAAAGTGGCGGCTAAGCACACGATCATCACCAAACGACGCGAGCAAGAGATTCTGATTCTAATAATACAGCTTCACTAAAAGCGCCTTTTCAGGTAACATCAACATGCTGCGACTGCTGGCGCATCTGATTCTCTTTCTCATTACAGCTCCTTTTATACACGATTGTCATGCGTAGTCACTGACGTTTTGCTGTCCAGCGCCATCTGTCGGACATTTTGTGAACTTTGTTTTTCTTTTTGTTCTAATAAAACCCCATGTCATTCTAAGCATGTGTGTCAATTTTTACCTCTCTATCTACATTATTCCGTGGTTTATTAAGTTTTCAAATTTATACTGACTTTTTGATCACCCGGTATGTTGGCGACGGTAGAATCGTTCTGCATTCGGCTTCAAATGCCGGTTCTCTAAAGTTTCTTAATAGTATTCGTTGAAAAGAAAGTCGCGTTCCCTCCATAGATACCCATCTGAGTGCCGGAAACACCTCCGTGACGCGTGCTGTTCGAACCCACTGGTATCAAGTTTAGCAGCCCGCCTCCGATTTGTTTCGATATCTTCCTTTCATTCAACGTGGTGCGGATTGCAAACGCTCGAGCAGTACTCAAGAATAGGCCGCACCAGCGTCCTACATGCGGTCTCCTTTACAGATGAACTTCACTTTGCGGAAGTTCTCCAAATAAACTGAAGTCGACTATTCGCCTTTGTTGCCGCAATCCTCACATTCTCGTTCAATGTGACATCGTTTTGCAACATTGCGCCCAGATACGGAAGCGAAGGGACCGTGTCAAGCAGGATCACTATTAGCGCTGTATCCGAACATTACTTTTTTATTTATTTTTTCTACCCTTCTGCACCAACTTGCGTTTTGCTGCATTTAGAGCCAACTCTCATTCCTCACTTCGTCTAGAAATTTTGTGTAAGTCATCTTGTATCAGTCATTTCCGACACCTTCCCGTACCACATCATCATCATCATCATCATCATCATCATCATCATCATCATCATCATCGACAGAAAATAACCACAGATTATTTATGTATACATATAATACTAGCAGTCGTATCACCCTTCTCTGGGGAACTCATTACGATGCCCTTGTCTCTTACAAACACTCGCCGTCGAGGACATCGTACTGAGTTCTATTACCTAAGAATTCTTCCAGCCATCTGTTAAATTATTCCGTATGCTCGTACTTTCTGTTGAATGTCTGCAGCGGGGTGCCTTGTCAAATGTTAGCACTGCACTGCTCGATACTCAATCACTGATGTAAACGCTTCATGCTGCACAATTTAGAGAAATCTTATAAATATGAATACAGTTGCACTCCACAGCTTTGATAAAATTCGGAAGCGGCGTGATGTATCACCGTATACTGCTGTTAAAATGTTCATTTTAATAAGCGACCAGTTTCGGTCGAGGAATGTACCTCCGTAAGTCGGTGGATAGCGCAGCTGACTGCCATGTGGCGGCGCCCTGGTTCGATTTCCGTATTGCCACGGATATTTCCTTGGTGGCAGAACCGGTGCGGAATGCACTCAGCCTCGTGAGCTGAAGTGAGGTGTCACTCGATACATTAGTAAGCGTCCCAAGTTCAAGAAACCCGACAACGTCCGGGACAGCGGTGTGCTGACCACAGACTCTTCCATACCGCATCCGATGACATGATTGTCAGAGGATGACACGGTGGTCGGTCGGGCCCGAATGACGCATTTAATACCAGAACGCGGAATTTTACGCTGCTTTAAAAAAATGGTTCAAATGGCTCTGAGCACTATGGGACTCAACATCTGTGGCCATCAGTTCCCTAGAACTTACAACTACTTAAACCTAACTAACCTAAGGACATCACACACGTCCATGCCCGAGGCAGGATTCGAACCTGCGACCGTAACAGTCGCGCGGTTCCGGACTGAGCGCCTAGAACCGCGAGACCACCGCGGCCGGCTACGCTGCTTTAACTCCGGTCAGTGACCAATTCCAGTACAGAGTCGGTTAACACTAAGAGTTACACTGAATCTCAGCGATGTCAAAAAAAGGAGCAGGCTGTCAAAACCGAAATATACAGCATAGGGAGCGAGTAAACGTTTTAAGCATTATTTTTATATGTATGTTTGAATAACATACCTGAATATCCTGTCACTGATATCACCATTACTCTGAGCAGAGACGCAGTATATTGCACCGAACAGACTTCTATTCGGTGTGGCCGAGCGGTTCTATGCGCTTCAATCTGGAACCGCGCGACCGCTAAGGTCGCAGGTTCGAATCCTGCCTCAGGCATAGATGTGTGTGATGTCATTCGGTTAGCTAGGTTTGAGTTGTTCTAAGTTCTAGGGGACTGATGACCTCAGATGTTAAGTCCCATAGTGCTCAGAGCCATTTGAACCATTTTTAGACTTCTATTACAAAAAAATATATAACACAATAAGCGTTTTCCAGTCATTCGCCAAGCTCAAATCCTTCCATCGGATCGACACAGGGTACAGCGTGACTCGTCACTCCCAATCATTCGGCTCCAGACGTCCACTGGACAATAGCGTCGCTGTTTATACCTCCTCAAGCACCGATTAGCACTGACTCCTGAAATGTGTAGCTTATTACCAGCAGCTAGAACACTGTACCCCATCCTTTCAAGTCCCTGCCCGCTGTAAATGTGCTAGCTGGGTTCCTGGCAGCACTGTGGCACTCGCAAGTAATTTGTTCTGCTGGTTGCATGCTATTTTTACGACCATCGTCCGCAATGTTCGACGATCCACGTTCGTCCCTGCATGGCGTCCGCCTGGTCTTGGTTTGGCTGTGTTTTTTCCTTCAAGTTGACACTTCACAGTTACGTCACCAACAGCTGACTTGGGCAAATTTAGAACGGGTCAAGCGTTGCTGGTGGATCTCTTACTTAGGTGACATCCAAAGACTGGCCCACGTTCGAAGTCGCTGTTCTCTCCTGGCTGACTCGTTCTGCTATTACTACTTCTCTATCACGAATCAGTACTACATGCCTCCTTTAATACTATCAGGTTCGCCTCTCATGACCTCTAGCGGTCACATCCTCTTTACGCGTGTATGTCCGGTCCCTTTGGATCAGTTTGTGTGTGCAGAACAGGTGCCTCGTGGAATATTTGAGTGTTATGGTTGCGAGAGAGTGCATTACGCTCCAGTGGACGCCGAAGCGACCCGCTGCCTGCCACGGGCCTAGCGGGACAACTGCGCACTGTGTGAGGAATTCCACGGCTGCGCAGACGGAGTGGTGGTACCCTGTCCGCAACACACGCCGCCGCCGGCCGGATTCTTTGTGGGGGGCGTGCTTTATCTCTCAAAAGCAGCTGCACACCACCACCACACGACCGCACCGCCACACGACCACACGCGCAGCGAATGAAAGCGCTCGGTCCCCGCTCACTACAGCGCACCTTCCCTGCGGCTCGCGTGTCTGACGCAAACCCCACACCGTGCGTCCCGGGTCGCTGCCGCCCCCACAGCTCAACTCTTCCCTTCTCTTCGCCCTCCCCTTCATATCCCCCTCCCGCCCACCTCCCCACCCCCGGAGCGGTTATCTTTGAGGGCAGCGATTCTGAAGCGCAGGGGTGGCGACCGAGTGTGGCGTCGACGCGTTCTGTCAGTGTTTACCTCCCCCCCCCCCCCCCCCTTTGGCCATCCATGTAAGTCTACTGTCTCTCGACACGTTTTTAGGCATGCAACGTTGAGACTGAACATTGTGTGTCCTCTGGCAGCGATTTACAGAAAAAGAGGCCCAGGTCATAATGAGAACGACATCCGGCGCATCAAGAGCAAGACAATGATTAATCATCATCCAACAGAGCTAAAACGAAGGTACTGTAGGCGATTTAGTAGGTCCATAATCCTGCAAACACGACCACAGGAATTTAGTGCTTTCGTCTTGTCTCCCCTGAAAATTTATTTAGTTAAAAGATAGAGAGATTCACTTTCCATTCATTTCTCGTACCTAAATGTTGCAATCTACGATTTCTGATCCGTCAAGGTAATGGTTTATGTAGGCATCTTTCTAGTGCTAATTTTGCGACAAGGGATTGATCATCGAGTTTCTTTGGTGGAAAAGGAGAGCATCACAGATATTCATAGGTGCTTGCAGAATATCTACGGAGGCCTGGCAGTGAAAATAAGCACGGAAAGTCGTCGGTCTAGGCGTCCGTCATCATCGCAATAAGGTCGCTCAAATCTGTACGATTTTCCACGTGCTGGCCGGACGCTCACAGCTATGTCTCCTCCAGTATTAGGACGTGCGGACACTCTCATTCGAGATGACAGACGGATCCCAAACACCTTGCTGGAAAACAGGATGTATGCAATTTTGTCTTATGATGACATGATGGAGACCGTGGCTGTTGTTTGAAGACAAATGTTGATGGTGATAGGACAGCAACCAGCCACAAATTAACTTTCAGTTCCTTTATTCAAAGGGTACCGTTACCGTTTTCGAATCGTTGAGATTCATCCTCAGACGGTTTACACGCTTTATTTATGACACGTGGAGTGTGTTTTACAGATTAACTGTCGTGAAACGTCAGTTTGGAGTGTTTGTTTTCGTCTGTTGGACGAATGCTATGAAAACGAACACTCCAAACCGACGTTTCACGACAGTTAATCTGTAAAAAACATACCGTATGCCATAAAGAAAGCGTGTAAACCGTCTGAGGATGAATCACAACGATTCGAAACCGGTAACGGTACCCTTTGAATAAAGGAACTGAAAGTAAACAGGATGTATATGTCGGTAGTGCTCACAGACTCGGCAAGAAAATTGGGGAACTCAAAAATGTGTGCTAGCTGGGTTCATTATCCACACTACAGCCTGTATCTCGCACTTTGCGACTCACATCTGTTTATCGCAATGAACGCTGTAATCCGCGGGGTGCGGTGTGTGACTGATGGCAAGGTTATTGATGCAGCAAATCGTTGGCTGCGAGATCGATCAGTAGAGTGGCACCTTGCGGGCATACATGTCCTCCCAGTAAGATGGTGAAACGCCGTCTCACTGAACGGATAGGGTCTTGTAGCCAAAAGAGTGGGAAATAATTTAGTGTATTGAAATCCTGAATAAAAACAGCCTGCTTTCAGAAGTAAAATGTTTGCATTATTTATTGGTTCAAATGGCTCTGAGCACTATGGGACTTAACTCCTGAGGTCATCAGTCCCCTAGAACTTAGAAATACTTAAACTTAACTAACCTAAGGACATCACACACATCCATGCCGAAGGCAGGATTCGAACCTGCGATCGTAGCGGTCGCGCGGTTCCAGACTGTAGCGCCTAGAACCACTCGGCCACTCCGGTCCGCTAGTATTCAGTTACAAATGTTACAGCCCAACAGCGGGATGGATTTGCCTGCTGTTTATATTTAAGCTAGAACAGGCTTACAGGGTTGATTACATTTCATTCTTTATTCTGATACAGTTCAATTATTTTAGATGTTGCGTAAGGTTGTCTGCGGTATGTGCAGGTGGAAGCTTTCGCTCTTTGAATGAGTGTGCATTTCGGTTCTGCTGTCTGTGTTGGTGTACGAATTGGAACTGCTGTCTCACGTTCATCGAGTGTGTTGCAGTGATCTGTCTGTCTGTCTGTCTGTATTCGTCATGTAATGTCCTTGAGAAATCACCAGCGATTTTATTTACTATTTCCCACTCGTCTTTGTTTCTTATTGACCGTGCCATGTCGCTATTGTACTGCGGTGGTCTCTGGTGTGCTGCTTTATATCGGTGACAGTGAAAACGTATGTGTTCTGGGGATCCATGTTCCCCTCACGTACAAGTCGCACCCTGTCTGCGGCCTACATGGCGTAAGTACGCAGGGTAAGGGCTGTGACCTGTCAGATGGTGATGTAGGACAACGAACATGAGCAGTCTCCGCAACACAATTGGGTTTGATGAGTGGTGTGGACGGTGTCAGTTGGAACAAGAGTAGAAATGAAGGTTCGTAGCGCTCTCTGAATATTCACATGTGGCTAAATTAGGAACAGAACTTGCCGTCACGATGGAGGACGCCAGAAAGAGCTGGTGGCGAGACAAGGGCACGCAGCTGCTCGCGGGATGAGCAGGGAGGCACGCACGCACGCTCGTGCGCACGCGGACGCACCCCGCGCCGCTTTGCCAAGGCCCGCTACCCGCTTCCGCCGTTATCTCTGCGCGGCGAAAGGGTTGCGCGCCCAGGGCTGCAGGCGCCTGCTCCCGGGGCTGTTTGTTAAAGATGAAATATGCGTCTGCGGTAGCGGCGGCGGCTTGTCTGCTATTCAATCAGCAGCTCATTGTGGGGACCCGGGTGCTGGGAAGCGGCGGCCGGCCCCAGATACGGCCCGAGCGGTGGAGGTTCCAGCCGTGCTCCACCCCACACCACCTCACTTCGACTTCTCTAGGCTTAGGCTCAATCTCCCGCAGCATCCATCAACCGCCGGCGTGGCGTCAGGATACGCGACGAGGTGTCACTTGCCGCCTCCGAAAATTAATCATTTCACACCCCCAGACGTAGGCCAACCCGTACACAATCCCTGTCATCTTATCCAAATTCTCTCACTACCGCAACCGCACCTCACTGCAGACGATAACAGGCTAACAACTCCTGCAAAATGAGGTGAAGACAAACTTTCCTCACTTAACACTCTTGCGTCACAATATTATATCCACGTACAAAAAGTAATGTTACAAAATATAGCTCATAACGTATGTTGCATTTTATGTTGGTGTTGTATACATTGCGTCCCAAAGCTGGAGAATCAAATCTACACAAATGGCAGAGGATCCAAAACTAGTATTTTGAGACGAGAAACCAACGGTCGGAAATGAATGGAAAGAGAGAGCAGTACTCACGCTCTGAGGACCCTATAGAAACTTCATTGTGTGTGTAAAAAATTCACCTGTAGGTTTTGATGAGTGTCAAAATATATAACGTGATCTCTGGATGTCCATTTTTTTAAATAAATGGTTGCGGGACTCGGTTGTTCGATACAGGATGTAAATTTAAACATCTTTCAGCTGTCAATTTTCTACCTCATTTCATTTGGCAACCAGTTTCAGCGATTTACTACGCTATCGTTAGGCCCCTGACCCACTTGCAGGAAGAATCCACATTGGTTGTGATCAAAAAAGGGACCGGAAATATTGGTATTACTAGCAAACATCAACTTATACCAGTATTGCTGGCCCCTATTTCGATCACAACCGATGTGGATTCTTCCTGCATGTCGGTCAGGGGCCTGAAGATGGCGTAGTAAAACGCTGAAACTGTTTGCCAAATGAAATGAGGTTGAAACTGACGACTGAAAAATGTTTAATTTGACATCCTATGTGGCATAATGGCTGTTTCTTTTGCTGCACTGACTCAAAAGCTAAAATTTTGTACAATGCCTAGCGACTGTAGACCTTAGCATTTGATAAAAATTTCAACCTTGATAACTCTGCCTGGTTCTGAGGAAAGGTGTCATAACAGACGGTCAAACTGACAAGCGGTCCACAAACCGCAAAAATAAAAAATAAAAAAATATTTCTACGTAATAAAACTACAAATTAATAATTTTCTGAGTTTTTCCTATACTTCCATCGCGAAAGCTTGCTTCTTGCCAAATTTTATGATTCTATGTCAACTGAAACTACCCTACATGTTTTCACGAGTGAATTTGCAAGTATCAAAATATGTGGCATGAATAAGAGTGTAGTTATCTACACTGATTCATAACCTTACATTTTGTTTACACCACCTAGAGCCCGTAGACTTTAGTATTTGATAAGCGTTTCAACTTGATAATTATACCCGTTCCTGAGAAACAGGGGTATTAACAGTCCGACGGAGGGACGGCCAACAAAGCGATGCTATAAGGATTCACCCTTTTACCGACTGAGGCACGGAATCCTAAAAACAGTAGACACTCGTCTGTTGTGTGTCCGATGAGATTAAGAGAAGAGTTAAAAAAGGAACCCGGTTCTGAACAAGGACTGGTTGGTGCCCGCCAAGTTGATAGAATGCTAACAGCCTGACCCACTGAAGGAGTATATTGGAGAATATGGCAACATTTCATGCCGCCGTCGTAATGCACGCACTTAGACTTGTGGTCGTTACTTTGAAGAATTGCTATGAGCTTAGTTTGTCCCTGCAATGTTTAAGTTGTTTTAAGGTCTGGAGGCGATTCGTGCACTGATAGTCGCAAAGCTGAGGCGACCGCTCGCGTCAAGCGAGAAATACGTGTTCGAGTCCCGGTCCGGTGCGAAGTTTCATTGTAGTCATTCTGATATGCAGGCGAAAGTGATTCATGTTCGCAACTGCGAATACAGTTCGTGTAAGACAGAAAATAAATTGCGATTTAGGTCGTTACTTTCGATTCGTGTGATTTCTCGAGGGTCAGGAGTGACTGTAGCAGAGAGAGCAAGCTTTGGTAAGCGTAATACCACCCATGCTAGTATCAGGGACGAGTACGTGTAGAATCATATCACAGAGCCATACGTGTGTTGGAGGCAGTGTATAATCGAAAGAATTAGCAACTATCTGATATTTAGCGAATGTTCGGAATAGCCCTCGCTTTGGGTTTCACGGTCAGGACAGAAACTGCGACGCGCTGTTCGACTCGGCGGGATATTTCCGTCACAAATCTGCGGTCGTCTGCTTGTCAGCGACATAAAATATGTAGTATCTGGGACACGATCGCCAGAAAGGATTGACGCTGTGTACAGAGTCGGGGAAAAAAGTCGGCAGCGCAGAATAAACGAAACGGCAGGCTGCGTGAGTGTCCCGCTGTCTCGCTGGGACCTGACAAGCTGTATTAACAAAACACCAGCCCGCTGCCCGCGACCCACGCCCCGCGCCGCACGGCAAATGGAATTTCGTCCGCACCGAAAAACGCCGCCCTCCCCCGCCGAGCGAAACACGTGGATGGCTCGCCGGCCGCAGACACCGCGAAAACCGCCCGGGCACGAACCCAAAACCTCGGCATCGGAAATTGCCAACTGCTGCAACGCTGGGGGCTCGAAAATATTCGCTGCACTAGTTGTTCATTTGTCAGGGGCGTTTTTCAGATGCGGGAGGTATCCGGTGTGCCCATACAGACACTCCGACACGCGAACTGTCCGAAATTGGAATAATGGACGGGAAATTGGTGGCAGCCGTTTTCCGCGAGGCCCGACCGGGAAAAAGTCGGATATCCCGAAATTGGAACCACTAAAACACGTTTTGCGGCGTCGCTTCGGAAAATTTCCTAAACTGGAGTGTTAGGAGCTTGAATTAATTCTCGCTGTTGACGAAGAGGGACTGTAGTTACACTAGTGCAGCATTACAGACAGCTACACAGATCTGTTTAACCGTAGGAATATTAGGCTTTGAGATCTGTGTCTGACTTTTGAGCAGCGTGGAAAGAACGTGCCAGTTTAGTGGCTTGAACATGCCAGGTTTTGTCCCTGCAAAACAGAATTTCGCGGTGGGTGTTACTCTTTAGCTTTCATCTCAAGAAATGTGCTGCAGAAAGTCATCATCTGCTAGATGAAGCGTACGGGGAGCATGCTCTTTCGGAAAAAAGTGCACATAGATTAATTTCTATAGTTCAGAGACAACGAGTTTGAGTTGAGTGACAAAATGCGTGTTGGTCGGTGTGGTGTACTGTGAACTGCTGCATCCGTGTCAAACTGCGAACGACGAACGAACGCTGAGAAGCACAATTACTCAATCTGGACGGCACGTTTAAACAGAAATGCTCGCAGTATGTTCAGAGATATGAAGAAGTCATTATGCCAACGCCAAACCACATGCTGCAAGCTGAGCGAAGGCATTTCAATGGAATGTCTTACACCTAGAACATTAACCAGACGTCCCCCTACCCCCCTTCCAGTTACGATTTGTTTCAGTCGAAGCAGCACGGCCTTTCTGAACACCATATCTTCTTACGATCACGAAAGCTGGTTCCATGATTAGATCACCTCAAAATAACCTGAAGCTTTTTTTATGAAAGAATCCAATTGCTACACGATAAGTGGGAAAGGTTGCAGCTGCCAAAAGACACGATTTTCAGTAAATTATCTTATACCATTCTATTAAAATAAACACGTGTTTGCAGTAAAACAAACAGCAGGCATTAATTCAAGTACCCAATAATTATGCACGAGGTATGTGAACGGTTCAAATGGCTCTAAGCACTATGGGGCTTAATATCTGAGGTCATCAGTTCCCTAGACTTAGAACTACTTAAACCTAACTAACCTAAGGACATCACACACATCCATGCCCGAGGCAGCATTCGAACCTGCGACCGCAGCAGCAGCGCGGTTCCAGACTGAAGCGCCTGGAACCGCTCAGTCACAGCGGCCGGCCGACGTATGTGAGAAAATAAGTGAGACTGACTTTTTATCTATCAAAGTTTTTACTTTTTTTTCGAACAACAATGTTGTCACCTTCAGAGTCGTTAGCTTCGGCAGCTATACACCGTCGGAGTCGTCGTTTCCACCGTTGGTATCAGGCGCTGAAAGGCTTCAACTGGTAGACGTTTAACACGTCGGTCACGTTCTTTAGAATGTTCTCCTGGGCCCCAAACTGTCACCCTTCTAAAACCTTATTCAGTTTCGAGAAACGAAAAAAAGAAAAATGGCTCAAGAATTCAGATCAGGTGAATAGGGCGCCTGTGGCACAACAGGAATGACTTTTGAGGTTAAAAATTTCGTGATGGAAGTGGCCGTGTGACATGGGCGTTATCATGATGCAGCAACCATTTGTCTGCAATGTCAGGTCTCACCCCATCCATCTTCTTCCTGAGCCTTTTAAGGATATCTTTGTAAAACCCTCGGTTCACAGTCAGTCCTGGTGGAACAAATTCTTTACTTGATCTTTGATGTGCTCATTCGAGCTCATTCCGGTCGAGTATATGTCTCAGTGTGCCACTCCTCACTTTGCCGCTTTGTCTCACAATCGCAGGATCGTACTCAGAAATCCGGGATTCATCACCTGTGATCACACGATTGAACCTTTCGTGGCAGTCCTCTCAAGAAGAAAAACGCACTACTGCTCAGTTATGAGGTATTTCGCCACCATTTTGGCACAAACCTTACGCACTTGCAAATCTTCGGTCAAAATTTGATGTCCGGTGAAAGTGTTCAAGATTAACAAGTTGCCCATTATTGTTAAACAAGAGCACGCACACGTTAGACATTTTGGTCGGTTTTTGGAGTTGAAGGTCTCTCTGGGCGAGGTTCATCTTCAAGACGTTCTCTGCGTCCCAGAAATGATTTTTACCACAGAGAAACTTGTACTCTTGATAAGGAATGTTCCCCGTAGACCTGCTTCAACTTTTCAAACGTCACACTCGCAGAGTCCCCAAGTTTTATGTTAAACTTGACAGCGTAACATTGTTCCAAATTCCGCTGTTCCACTTTCGTAGCACACAACAAAAACACAGTTTTACTGATGACGCTCTCAGAAAGCTTGTGATGGCTGTACGGAGATGAAGCTCTGACTGAGCATATCTAAGGGAAGTCCGCAGGTAACAACGATTGCAAATGATGTAAGCGAAACGGATAGTGGCAGTTGTGGAGAATGTTCCACACCGTCGTCTGGCATATCCCTTGTTTTCGGGATATATGCCTCTACATCGACATCAACATACATATTCCGCAAGCTACTGTACGGTGCGGTACCCTGTACCAGTCGCAGACAGAGCGAGGGAAAAACGGCTGTCTATATCCCTCAGTATGAGTCCTGTTTTCTCGTATCGTATCTTCATGGTCCTTCCACGAAATGTATGTTTGCAGCAGTAGAATTGTTCTGCAGTCAGCTTCAAATGCCGATTTCTGCATTTTCTCGTCTTCGTTGAAAAAAAAAAAAAAAAATGTCACCTTGCCTCCACGGTTACCGTCCTGTAAGCGGTGTCCTAAGATGAACCACATTTTTCTACAATTCTCTCAATAAAACGAAGTCAACCATTTGGCTCCCTTACCACAACCCTCACACGCTCGTCCCATTTCATATCGCTTTGCAGCATTACGCGCATATATTTAAATGATGTGACTGTAGCAAGCAGGACACTAATGCTGTATCCGAACATTACTGGTTGGTTTTCCCTGCATATCCGCATTAACTTACACTTCTCTACATTTGGAGCTATGTACCTCGTGCTGATAGTGGGGTCCCTATCAAAGATCTTATATCTCCACCTGCAAATGTACGTACCTCCCTTGGAACGCATCTGCGGTCAGGGCCTGTTTGCTCCTTGCCTTCTGAGGACTAGTTTGCTCCAGTTTGTCCTCAGTTAGCAAAATCACCCTGTGCTGCCTCTTCATAATTCCTCAGGATGGCCGATTTGCATGGCTGGCGTTCAAACGGCGTAGTTACAGCCGCTTGTGGTGTAGCCGCTATACCTATGTCCATAGTCTCCGCAGTCGCTGCGTCTTTGTCCGGTGATGGCAAAGAGGAAAGAGATCTCGTACAGGACATTTTACAACACAGCGCAAAAAAACGTCTGTAGTAAACTGCTAGTCCACTGCCATTCAGATGATCGATTTAGATTGGTTCATGTAGTATCAGTTCAGCACACATAATTCTCGAGTTGAAGACTGTCAGATGACACGTGCCGTATGCAAGACAAACGATATTTCTTGAATATGTTGCACTATTTACAGTAGTAACATGAATATAAGCGCTGTTTCCATGTAGCGTCTCTGAGTGTTCCGGTAAAATTAAAGTAAATTGCTGGTCCACATTTTACCCGACAGGTACCGGGCGGCAATTCCTCGACACACTTGTAAACAGACTTCAGCAACGCGAATGAATAACAAATGGAAATAACTAGCAATACTCTTTAATTTTTACTCTGTCCGTCTCTTACAGAGAAACAGGGTTGTTATCAGCGGCGTAATGATACAGTGGTCAGACGTAAATAGTGAGGAATTAACTTCTGCGTTCGTCACGGAGGTACACAATTTGGGCATGTGCGCGTTTAATGTTGCATGTCGCATGCTCGCTCCTCCCACGCATTCAGAGTTTTATAGAACGGAAATTACAGTGTCACCGCAGATTAAATCGTTAAAATTGTGGGGAGTGGCAAGGGGGGGGGGGGGGCGAGGGAAGAAAGAAACTGGGAACAGGAAGGGTGGCACTCCAGTAGCGGCACGTCAACCGCTTCGCTCCGGCGTGAGGAGTTCGTCACGAGGCCTGTTATGAATTTCCTTATCTCACTGGCGGGCCGAGTCACGCAGAGAATAAAACAACGCCCCCCCAAACAGGTAGCAGTTCATTAAAACGTGCACCCGGTCGGCGCGGGGAAAGGGTATTGACATCTGACAATTTCACGAACAAAAGTGGGCGGGGTGTCTCTAGATTAGAGAGCACCTCGCAGCATGAATGAGGCGTCGCACGCGGAGAGGGAGAAAGGGCCGAAAGGAAGGGCGGTCGTGTCCGGCTATCTTTTGTCCGCATCTTAGCGCCCGCTTCCCGCCAACCTCGGCCGCACAATGGACGCCATTGTGTCTGCCGAGCAGGCAACTGTTTCCTGCGTCGTGTCATTGTTGTGCTGCCGTGTGACGGACGTTTCCTCAGATATTGTTAACAGGCGAGCATTTAATTTAAAAGGCGGTTGTTTTGTTGCAACTGTTGCTGTCGTTGTAGGCGATGTCGTTTGCTCCTCCCACCGGCAGAGCGGATTTCTCGCAAACGTAATCCGCCTGTCGGACAATCCGACTGCTTATTAGCACCGACAGAGAGAAATTATCGTAGCTACTTAGGCCGCTGTCAAAAGCTCGCTCCATTTTTCCTTCTTAATAGGTAGGAGTCAGTGTGTATTATGAAAGATGCTGGTCCGAAACAGTAGCCCAGGACTAGAGGCACTGTGGTAGGACTGTTCTTAAACTAATTATTTATGAACGACCTATCAGAAGGTCTAAACTGCATACTGAGGTTTCTCGTTGTTTGGTGCATTGCGACTATACAACAAACTGGGTTCACTAACTGATTGGAAACTGGGATTTGTGATACAAAATATTCATGTGGTTTGCTTAATCGCTGGCTCGCCTTAAATAGGGACAAACATGAGAAAAAGGGGATACATTGATTAAAATTACTTGTTAGTTGGCACTTCATACCTTGAAACTCAGTTTTCCCAGAGTACTTTAGGTCACGCACTAACTGTGCACCATTGCGTGTACAACACACCAAAGAATCAGTTCCCTTTCTGTATATCTGGATCGTGTTCTTATATAAAAGTTGCACTGCTTAAAAACAAAGCAAAAAGTGGTTGCCAGGAACAATGTTGTTAGGAAGCTGACAGGAACAACTTGGCGAGCACAACAAAATACAGTGCGGACATCCGCATTAGCCCTATGCTACTCTCCAGCTGAGCACGCTTTTCTAGTGTGATGCAGATCCACACGTACCAAGAAAGTTGATGTTGCTCTGAACGAGACAAGACGTATCATCACGGGTTGTTGAGAGCTACACCAGTGGAAAAACTGCACTCTTTATCCGGCATAGCCTCTCCGGACATCCGACGGGATGCAACAGCACAAAATGAAATGAAAAAGGCATTAACATCCAGAGCCCACCCTCTACATGGCCATCATCCAGCACAGCAAAGACTTCTGTCTAGAAAGAGCTTTCTCAGCTGCACAGAAGCACTCGCTGACACTCCACACCAACACCGGGAGAAGAGACGCCAGCATCTGGAGGAGTGGCTGATTCCACAAGAAGCTCATTCCCCCAGGCCACACAGAGAAATGGTCCACATGGAAATCACTTAATCGCCTGCGTTCCTGTGTATCAAGTTCGAAGAGCAACCTGCAGAGCTGGAGCTTCCAGGTGGACTCTCCTAAGTGTGACTGTGGAGCTGCCGTGCAGACATCATCACATCTGATACAGTGCACATTACCTCCAACTGTGTGCACTATGGAAGATCCTGTAAATGCTACACAAACTGCACTGGACGTTGCTAATTTTTGGGCATCCATTGTATAATTAAGTTAAGCAACGTTTGTTCAAAATATTCAAATGTGAGTGAATTCCTATGGGACCAAACTGCTGAGCTCATCGGTCCCTAGACTTACACATTACTTAAACTAACTTATGCTAAGAACAACACGCACACCCATACCCGAGGGAGGAGTCGAACCTCTGGTGGGAGGAACCGCGCAATCAGTGACATGGTTCCTCTAACCGCGCGGCCAATGTTTGTTAATATAATCTATGTGTGTGTATGTATTTCATTCTTTGACTCATTTGATTTATAAACCATAATGTATGTAGTAATGTAATGCAGTAATGTATGCAATTATGTTTTAGTTTGCTTCTGACACGAAATAAATAAAAATCTGAGCAAGCCAACATATATATGTTATCCGTTATCGAAACCTCATAGCGGTCAGTGCATGTATAACCAAAAGCCGTTTCCAACAATGCGTTCTGTTCCCGTAGTCAACTCACTAATTGTTTGACAGGGCCTCGTGAAAACGAGAGACAGTTGACAGTCGCTGTGGGGAAGCCGAATGACGCGTGGTAGACGTTAACTAACATTTTCAACTAGACTATTGTGATAAGACGCTGGACTCGTTTAAACTGCTAAATATCCAGATATGAAACTCGTATGTGATGTGCGATGAAAACACACGACCCGTTGACGTTTCAGTCAATCGTAGAATGTTACAGATATCGTCATCTGTCATATACGGAAATATATGGAAGAATTTTGGGAAGCAACTTTGAGGACATGCAAAATTAATAAATAAACGAAAGATATTTTATAATCTCCATCAAATATCACATCTCAAACGACACGATGACTTACAAACTAGTGACACTCAAAGTTGTAAAATAGTGAAAGTGTGCGCTTTCTAGAATGTACCAACATTGTAGAGATACTGGTCGATGCATTATATTGTCACGTAGAAGAAGGTGTAAGTAGATGAATGACGAACACTAGCTTCACTTACGAAGGTTTATTGAGCACTTGCACATACAAGAGTGCGGAGCGAACTGCCTCCGGCCAGAACACATACAGTATATATGCACCTAAAGAACGTTCCACTACAATGATTCTTAACATTTGTGGATACTTCTAGAAAGTACACGAACCGAATATAGAAATTAAAGTTGTACCGTCCAGGTTAGTTTTGAACTCATGTCCCTCCACGCAACAGTTTAGTATCATCACCACTGCACCTCGGTGCTACTCAGCTTCTGCTGCGACAATATTACAGATCTGAAAATGACGTGAAGATACGCGGTTCGGATTCCAAGTTAACGTGTGCGGCCCTTTCCCCGTAGGATTTCTGCTATAGATATCAACAAATAAGCGGAGCGAAACTTGAATGGCTAAAATTTAAATGTGTTATTTACGCGGGAATCAGGTATCGAAAATAAGGAAAATCCAAAGTGACTGATGACATTAGGATGCGTTCCGAGCATATAAACAGCTATTTTCCCAATGTTTCGTCCGTGAGGCGAACTTCAGACGGACTCTACAGGGGACGGTAAACTCATGAAATTCGATAAAACAAAGTTCTACTGGAGTGCACCGCACCCATAACAACAATCGCTAGAATCACCGTTACGTGTATATCGTAGATACCTCCTCGGTGAATTGGTACGCAGACATGGGTAATTGCGTGACGAATGTCTCATTGAAGAAGCTCAGAAACAACTTATATATTGCCTAAGACCTGCAGCTGTGTAATAAAAAGAAAAACAGGAACCATCGATAATACAAGGATAGAGGCAGATTTAATCAAGGATGCTGTGGGAAACATCTTATCCAAAAAGCCATGATCGATTCCACTTCAAGTAAAGTGAACACAGAAGTGGTTCCTTCGAGAAGTACGCGGCCGATGTCTTCGCTCAGCCTCGATCAATCCCAAGTCCCATGGTCGACAGAATTTTAAAGGCAAACAATTTTGCTTTCTTCCTTCTATGAATTAATACCAGTAAATGTCCAACAAACATTTCCTATTCTTTTATGTCCACAAAGATGATGATCGACAGATTTCGCGGTGTTATTCACAATAAATACGTATATATATGCATAGCTATTTGTATCCATAAAACGGCTGGGAACAGCCACTGATGAACCTTTTATGGAGACGGAATTCAGTGAAATGCCACGGGACGCATATTTGTGCCACATAGCGGAGAGTTATACATTCCTGCGACGCATCGTCCTATGTTCCCACAAAATACCAAATATGTTTGACGCGGATGTGAAGCAAAAATCACGGAATTATGTGGTACGCGGTTCCCTGTACGAAGTTTAATGTGTTGCGTCGAATAAAGAAGCCACCCAAAATTCCATTTATGAAAAGTGCAAGCAAACTGACAGGCTGCCATTTTCATCTGCTGCTTTGACGGGAGCTCTACTATAACACACAGATCAAATTGTTGAACAGCCACAAAGAAAAACATCCTGTCCACGTCAAGTGATAAAGAAAATTATGTATTTTAAGCAGTGATATCATCAAGAGAAGGAGAGAAGTACACACAAAATAGTAGTGACGAACTGGCAACTCAAATGGATTTCTTAACTGTGTCTCCGCAGAATCACCGTGACAAGAAATTTTCCAGACGTTTCGGACTACCATTTACGAGTATTCAGTAAATTTGTACCTGATTGTAATGACGTGGTATATTTTGAGTGTTACAACTATGGTAACAAGTCCCTATAAGCTTCGACAAAAAATTAAAATTGCCTAGCACATAACCACCGACCAGATGAAACCTTAGAGACCTTTGTCAAACCTCTATGCATGTCATTCCTGACATAGAGAAAATTTCAATTTTAAACATTTATGTCTCGAGCTGAACTATGGCTTTAACGTTTAGCAGCTGTGGGAAAGCAAATAAGTTGATTATCATTTGTACTGTCAGGAAATTAGGCAACACTCGCAAAATAACCACGAGGAGAATATCAGAGAGACCCGAGCTCATGCGGAGACTAACCGACAGTCGCAAATGGATCAGGAAAGGCGGATAAAATGCTGTTGGCACATTGAAGCACCTCCCGCTTCACAGTGTAGGTGAGTGCTGAGTATGGGTTTGGATATATATATGCCAAATTCTTAGTATATGTTGGGCTCAGATTTTTTATGTTGACATAAAGCTAGATTACCACCGACCTTAGTTCAGTTTCCCGCAGATACTTAGCACATATCGCCCTGACAGTTTCTGGAATGTGTGGAACGTGGAATTACGCAATACTTTCTGCTAATTACGTATAACGTTAACGAAGAAGGAACCGGAAAGCAGTAGTTTGAACCTGCGTTCTTTCCTGTATTGTTCTGTCGTATCTTTCGAGGAGCCAATCAAGTTTGTGTCACTGTTTTAGTCTCTTGACTGTTTGTGTCTCGAGGAGGCATGATATATTACTTTATCATTCGCAAACTCCCAGAATATAATGCGTGATTTGGAACAATACATGACGAAATTTCTAACCGGACACATTTCTCAGTAATTGAGTGATACATGATCCTTATTTCAGGAAAATATACCATTATGTAGCCTGTCATTTCCTGCTACATATTTTAACGAGCTGAAGATGGGCGACAATGGCTCAAACTGGAAATCTTGAAATGGAGGGCTTATTTCAATAGTGATACAAGTCCATTACCTCCACTTTTCTGTCTACCATGCTTCTGAAATTAATGGTCGAAACAAACAGAAAGAAAGGTTCATCTCTAGCAAGAAACCATATGCTTGAATATTTCTGGTACCTCAACTGCAGATTTTTCAGCGCTCATTTAGCTTTACGACTCTGTATCTCAGAATGAACAAATATATACTTGTACCACTATTGAAATAAGCCCTTGAAATAATATTGCATCCATGGAGTGGGCTGTTTGCTCTCCCGATCTGAATCCCGTAGAGCATGTCTGGGATGAATTAGGGAGACGGGTTGCACCACGTCAACATCCACCAACTACTCTCCGAGACTGGTGAGAAGTTGCACAGAAAGAATGGGAGCAGTTGCCTCAGAAGGAAATTGATGACATCATTCATAGCATGCCCCGCCGTTCTGAGGCCTGTATTGCTGCAAGAGGTGATTACCCCGCATACTGCGCAGGTTAACCTGTTGGCGGAATGTGTATGTAAATCAGTTAAGTTGGAAAAAACGCAGAATATTTCCGTCTACTATTCTGCATGTTGCAGTTGTTTACATTCTGTATTCTTTACATTGTTTCTATCCTACTATCACTTGTTTATACTGTGTTGTGACAAAATAAACGCAACCTTGAAAAATTTACGTTTGTTGCTTTAATTTGGGACACCTCGCTGTCGTTAGGTGGCAAATTTGTAATATGGATGTAAGGTTGGGATTCTCTCTTCGTTGTTTGTTCTTTTTTATGTAAACTTTGACATACAATTGTATTTCGAAACATACAGTGCAGACGTTAGACGTTTTTCAATTTGGCTTGGTACAGAGAACTCTGCAAAGACTACTTGGTTTCGAGCACAACCGAGCAATGCTACGCTGGTCAATGAGGGGCGCGAGTGCTTTGGGTGCGCCCTCTTGTTTCCTTAATTGTCTATTGAAAGGTTTTCTTTTTTTGTGCAACTAAATTTCGAAACTGTGGGGGAGCTGCTACACACGCCGGGGTAAACGCTAAATCAGAGCGTTGTCACCAACCGGGCCTAGGGGCCAGGGGTTCCCCCCCCCCCCCCCCCCCCCCCAGCACTTTGTGTCCGGAGGCAGCGAGCGGTCTATTCGAGCGTGCTGCTTGTTTGGGCGGAAAAAACAAACGAAACGGGTTGCCAGCCCTCTGCTTGGAAATCATTTCAGCGTCCCGCGCAAGCTGTACTACGGCCGCTGTATCAACCTTGCGCGCGCCGTACTATGATTCAAGGGAGGCATCGATCGACACGTCAGCGTTGCGGTCAAATGCTTGGTAGCGTAATGTTCACCGAAACTAGCAGATATTTGAAAGTATTAGTAATTACGTACAGTACTAGAACGGTTATATGTTAAAGAGACGAAATGAAAGGCAGTTATTTCAGTTTAAAAAAGTTAATCAATCTGAAAAAGCGGGAGCAGAAGAAGAAACCGTTTTCAAGCGAGTTTCATACTAAAACTTCATAGTCAAGTAGCAAGTTTTAAAGGGTTCGTGGTTAGAACGGAGACGAAAAGTATGTTTCGTTATCGAATCAACGTATAGTAAAAATTTCTCTCTTTATGAAGTCTTCTTCCGCAGTTACTCTTTACAGTGATGAAGTGTGAGCGTAAAAATGTTTGCATAGTTAAACTCAGGATGTCTCCCTTAAAAAGCGGAAGTGCGAAGTTTTCTGTACGCTCGTCGTCTTATATAAAAGAGTAAATCGTGTCGTTCATCAATGTTAAGTAAAGAGATATGTTTTAAAGTAGAGAACAGGTCCGCATTTTTGGATAGTATATGCTCTGTTCGTACAGATATTTGTTTGTGTTTTATTGTTATCTGCATGAGGTACTCCTTGGGAGGCGTGCGGCTTTTGAAATTCGTTATCAGACGCCTTTAGGTCACAGCAGTTACGGTACGAAGCGTCCATCTCTCTAGGAACGTCGTAAGCAGCGCCTCGGAATGTGAGACGTGGAAGATCGTGACTGAAAACAGTACACAAGACAGTATATGTCAGAACTTATGCAAAAAAGTTGTGAATTTGTTTGGGCGTTACAAGTTGTACTCCGATGTCCTCACAGGCACCACGTTTTATGAGTTAGTGTAATAAGTGTACACTGTTATTCAATTCTGTATAAGATTGTCACCAGTGTAAGAAAGGATACAATAACGACAAGGAATATATTTAAAAGGGAATATACTTCAAGAACAGTAATTTTTCACGATTTTTCCACCCAGAACCATCTCAGAGTTTTTAGGTAACATGTCTATATTTACCTGATAACTAGGTGGAGACAAATGAAACATAAGGCATTTATATGGTTTTCCTAACCTCGTTGTGAGAATCCAAAATCGACAATTTAATGTTTCAGTTACGTTAACATCGAACGAGGATACGCAAATGATGTTTGTTGGATGCAGACCACTGAGACACGGGCCGTCAGAGAGCTTGTTGAAAAATTACACACGAGTTGAGGACAGGAAAGTTGTGGAGAAATTGTATCAGCTGAACGATCGAGGAGGACATATAATAACGCGACGCGAGTGGTGGTAAGTGGAAGGAGCTGAGAAAGGTGGCCACATTTAAATGACTAGAACTGGTCGCCTCAGTGCCTGGCAGGGAAAATGCCACTTTCCGGTTAGATGTATGGCAGTAGCTAGATGTATGGTAGTGCTTTAGTTAAAGGAGTCTCAATATTCGCTCCCTCTTTCGCTACTTCCTCCCCTCCTCCCTCCGCCCACTCACCCCCCCCCCCCCCCCCAAGGAATTTTGCAGCTCATGTGTGTCCAGATGGCGGTCATGTTACAAGGTTAAAACATCTAGCCAATGTGTTTCGTGTAGTTGGAACATTAAGCATGCAAACAGCGAAAGAGGACTTACGTACGGCAATACTGTACAGTCGTGAGGTTCTCAGAGGCACTTACCTGAAACAAAAAAGAATCACATAAACATCAGAGAAAGAAGCGGTAGTACGACTTAATACTAACAATAATTTATTCTAGAATGAGATTTTCACTCTGCAGCGGAGTGTGCGCTGATATGAAAAATCCTGGCAGATTAAAATTGTGTGCAGGACCGAGACTCGAGCTCGGGACCAATGGCTTTCGCGTGCAAGTGCTCTACCAACTGAGCTACCCAAGCACGACTCACGACCCGTCCTCACAGCTTTATTTCTGCCAGTACCTTGTCTCCTACCTTCCAAACATTACAGAAGCTCTCATGCGAACCTTGCAGAACTAGCACTCCCGAAAGAAAGGATACTGCGGAGACATGGCTTAGCCACAGCCTGGCGGATGTTTCCAGAGTGAGATTTTCACTCTGCAGTGGAGTGTGCGCTGATATGAAACTTCCTGGCGGATTAAAACTGTATGCCGGACCGAGACTCGAACTCGGTAGTAGCAGAATAATTTATTCTGCAGTCGCAAAAAAATATTCGTCCTCATAAAACTCAGACTCAGTTATTCACTATAAGTTTACCTCTACTTAACAGGACATTAAAACAGGAGGAGTAACCTGTGCTCCAGCAGCGAATGAGAAGTGCTGCTGCATGGCCGTGGCAGCCAGCGAGGGCCAGGGCAGCGCTGTCGCTGATGCATTACTGTTTATCCATCGTATTTTACTCTCCGTGTTAATACATGTCTCTAAAACGAATAACGCATCAGACTAAATTGGGATCGCTATATCGAATGGGCATGTAGATTTTCTCTTTAACAATCATGTTGTTTGTAATGTGTGTGCACGAATGTAAATGGAGGAAAAAAGGTCCATGAACATGTATCTGGAAATGCTTCTTTGCCACTGTAGATGGCGCTGATGAATGTAAGTTCCCCTGCCCGCGTGCCGTGTGTTCCTTGTGTATTGCAGGTTATGTAATTGACGCATCGTGCTGAAAACAGCAGAATATTCCTGCATTGACGACGGAAAATTGCTGAGATGGTGTTTGTATACGGTCAAGCAGATGGAAATGGTCTGAGAGGCAGCACGACTATACCAATACAAGTACGCTCATAGACACCAACCACATCACACAATATTTATAGGCCTTTTGGGTGTTTGTGTGATCACGAGTCCTTTCAGACAAACGTGCAGGGAAGCGGCGGACAGCACGTACATCAGATTTGGAGGTCCTGGCTCTGCCTCTCGACAGTTTTCATCTCCTTGGCCGTGCACAAACACTATTTCGGCATCTTGCTGACATGAATATCGGACCATTCTGCTGCTTATAGTACACAGCCTGCAACACACAAGAAACACAGGGACCATGCTCAGAATAACTTCCATTCGTCAAAGTCATCCACCATGGCAATGATATATATATAATAATCACCTCTCTCTATCTCCTCCTCTGTCTATTTCTCCCCTTTCTTTTACCAGATCCTCCTCCCCTTCTTATTGACCATATCCTCCTCCTCCCCTATCTCTTTCCATTTACATTTCACCTCTGCTTCTTCCATCTGCCCACCACCCCTCCTCCCTTTCCCATTTGCTTCACATATCTCCTCCTCCTCACCTCTCCATGTCTATTTTCCACTCTATCTCCCTTTGTCCATCCCTCCTCTATCACTATCAACTCGTCCCCATCCATGCTTGTCAGTATGTGTAGCCTGCGCAATACAGATCAATAAAGCAGACCTATACTACTCCCACAACACACCTGTCATACGGGGCAGCCTATATGTCAGACCTTGGAACACCAGGAAAAAAAAAAGCTCCTACCGGATCTGGAGGTTATGAACCTCACAATAGTGGTACCAGTGAGGTCTGCTGTCTGTGTGCCAAATCTAACTGGAATCGAGACATGAATTTGGAATGAGATCCCCAAATACACATGTACACTCTCCTTTATATAAACAACAGATATAGGATGGAACAGACAGTTAGCTGTAGTCTTATAGTAGGATCCACTCTAACATTTTCATTAAGTAATTAAATAAAAGAGAGAATTTAAATTTGTCTCGTCATTCTGAATTGTTTAACAAATTATAACTTCATTCAGCTGTCCTCAGCTCTTTGTCTCTAGATCGTGAGGTCATGGTTTCAATTTCCTGGCTGGGGGGTTGTGCGTGCGTGCGTGCATGTGTGTGTGTGTGTGTGTATGTGTGTGTGTGTGTGTGTGTGTTGTGCTAACCTTTTCATCTCATATTCATCGACACACCAGACGCCGAAATGGCATCAAATTTAGAGACTTTCAACAGATAGGCGATGAATGTCGTACTATACTTTTATTTTCATTCGGTTTATCCTTCGTGCCCAATACTGTTTTGTTTGTACATTGTTGTGAAGATGTTATTTCATGATGCAAAATGCAAGTGTTGCAGAGAAACATCAGAGCACTATATCTCTGATTATGCTACAGAGTATACACATATTATCTCATAACGCAAAATGGTGGTGCTACAGTGTTAATTCATTTCTTAAAGTCGAACACGACACGCACTGCCTAATCACTAGCGGGTGACAACAGGACCAGTGCAATGATAATTGTTTTCCATTTCGCGTACAGCACCTTCACAGTTAAGTGCCTGAAAATGCTTCTTTCGATTACAAGAGAGGGGCTTCACTGCCAGTTTTTCTAGTAGTTTTATAAAAGTTGCAAAAAGTGGGCTGTGACTGACGGAGTCAATGCAGATGTTTTTTGTGTTAATGATGCCGTTCATCGAGAATGAATAACTTCATCAACCGGTGAAGACAAGGTTCACGTGCTTCATTCTTAGGGAACGCTCAGTTGGTAGTAGACGAAATGACCTGGAGACATCATCACTGGACGCGTTGGTTTGTTTTGGAATCAGCTGTCAGCGCCGCAGCGCAGTCGTCCTTACAGCCAGTGCCTGCACTCGCGGCGTGATTTTCGGCGCGGCGCGGCGCAGCCCCGGCTTCTGCGGAAGGCCGCAGCGGCGATAATTCTCTGGTCGCCGCCGCCGCAGCAGCTTTGCGTTTCTGCAGCGGACCGGAAGGCAGCGCCACAGAGTGGCAGGGCGGGGCCAGCCTTCCGCCACGATTTATGGCCGCGCGTAAATTTAGAACAACAAGTCTTAACGGCACGCCAGGCCAGGCCACGCCACCAAACACCACGCACTCTGCCGACCGCTTCTTGGCAGAATTCGCTTCACCCGGCGGCCCATCTGCTTATTAGCTCTACTTCGGCTTATGTTATGACATCCATGTACCTCCTCAACTTGCTGAATAGTGCTTCGCACAGGACAGACGGTGCCACGGTGCCCCCCCCCCCCCCCCCAGAATTGACAATGGTGACTATTTTTACCTGTCATCTATATCGATACTGGTTAGATATATGTCTACCCGTTCCTGAGGAAAGGGAGACTTATCAGAAGGAGAGGCAGACAATCAGATATAATTACAAATCAAAAATTTGCGGATTTTTTCCCTTTACTTGTACCGTGAAACCTTGCGAATACTGAAATAATTGACAAACTGTCGTATCTTTTGACTGCTTCGACTTAGAAGCTTTAAGTTTTTACACCGACGAGGGACATTAATGTGTGATATAAATTTCAGCCTGATTCGTCCACCCATTCCAGAGAAAATGGAACAGTTAGGTAAGGAACCCTGAAAACGAATCTAAGAGTTGATATTGATTCAAGAAACACTAGAGCGTGAATAATGTAAACAGGTAATCATCAATATTTTTGATGTAAAAAAAGGGAAAGTAAAGATATGACAAAGATACAAGCATCACTTTTACCCAAGCTGGATGAAACGAGACAGATTCCAGTTTCACAGATTCCAGTTGCGAAATACGCAACTGCCACGTTGAAATATGTGCCGAGACTCATTCAAAAACACTGTACCTCTTGACCAATCTGCAATTCTATGTACATATTCTCAGACGCTTCCTCCGGTACACAGTACATTTCGCAAACTGCCTCGCATGTGTTCCACCTGTCGTCGGTACTTCATGATATCGCCCTTCTGGTGGCTAAAGCAAGTTCAGACCATTGTTGAGGCGGAAGTCGTGAGTCTGATTCTTCGCGGTGGTTTTGCTAAATGGGAGGGAACGTTCTGTCCATACTAGTTCAAAATGGTTCAAATGGCTCTGAGCACTATGGGACTTAACAACGGAGGTCATCAGTCTCCTAGAGCTCACAAGTACTTAAACCTAACTAATCTAAGGACATCACACACATCCATGCCCGATGCAGGATTCGAACCTGCGACCGTAGCGGTCGCTCGGTTTCGGACTGAAGAGCCCAGAACCACCGGCTCCATACTAGTGTTTACTAGTGTTTCAGCTCGGTACATACATCGTGCATGGTGTCTATGCTACAAGGTCGCGCCAGAGAGAAGTCTGTAGGTAGTGATAACTGTAGGGGTTGTACGTGACACGGATACTAGCAGTTGTTGGGGTCAACATTACTACCATCTTGACTGTGGAGCTAAACTACTGGTAGAGACAGAAGACTGTCACTTCCCTGGGGTGTTGATATGTGGACTTTCAATCACTGTAACTTACACTTCGTGAATATTTTCTCTCTACCTTCGCGTGTGTGTATCTCCCTTGAAGCGCATTTCCAAGAACAAGTCCAGATAAACCATTTTGCATCTTATCCTCGCATGGATAATTTCCAGCACTTTGACCCATTTAACAGAATCATTGCGTAGAACAAGAAATATCATATTTGGGAATGGTTGGAGGAAATTGTTGCCGTTACATATACGTGGTGCAGTCACATTAATGTAGCCACTGTCCATTCTCGACGTCAACGTGCAATAACCACTCACCAACCGCAGGTGGCAGCACTAGCCATGGAGGGTATATAACCGCGTGTCGGAGAGGGGGGGGGGGGCAGAAATAGTGCAGTCGTTGTGTTAATACGAAACCGAGCGATTTATCTGAGTCCAAAAGGGCATAGTCACTGGCTTCCGGGCCAAGGGTAGAAGCATTTCCCAAACGGCTAGGTTTCAAAGCTGTTCGAGTGCCGCTGTTGTTAAAGTACACCATGGATGACAAAATGGCGTTATCCAAAATGTAGCTGAGACACCAGTGGTGTGCCCCGGGCTATAGGTGAACGGAGTGAAAGAAGGCTGCTGATATACGTACGGGCAAATAGACTGGCCGCCCAGATGAACCAAGGAGTTACAAACAGTGTCTGCTATGCGATCTACCAGCAAACGTTGGTGAACAGGCACCTGCGCAGCAGGTGATTGGTTCATGCACTCATGCTGACAACTGTTCATCGGCGTCGAAGGCTGGAATTTTACACGCCAGTAATTCATCTGGGCGTCCATTGAGTGGCGACTGGTGGCCTTTTCTGATGAATCACGATTTTTGTTCCATTGGACTGGTGGCCGTTGGAAGCTGTATGGCCCTGTAACAATCTTCGGAAGGGTACAGGACGGAGGAGGACGCATTACGATCTGGGAAATGTTTTCATGACATTGTGATCTCGTTCTGGTATGCACAAAGAGCCAACGCAGATATGTATCTATCCTTGGGAGCATGTTCACCCATACATGCAGTCTGTTTTTCCTTGACACGATGGCATCTACCAGCAGGACAATGCAACGTGTCACACTGATCGCAACGTGCGTGCGTGGTTCGAAGCGCACGCGGATGAATTCAACGTATTCCGCTGGCCACCACGCTGCCAGGATTTAGACCCAATCGAGAATCTGTAGGACCACTTCGATCGCGCCGTTCGTGCCATGGATCGTCAACCGAGAAACCTAACGCATCTGGACACTGCACTGGAGTCGACGTGAATCCACATCCCTGTCAGTAACCTCACTGACTTTTTCTGCACGTCAGCGCAGCAAAACGGTGGTTTTTCAGGCTTCTGACAAATGGTCACTGTTGGAGGAGTAGTCTGTGTTACCTCCGCTTCTGGTCATAGTATCAGTCTCCACACGGTCCATCCACTGTAATTAATGCCCTGAATCACACATCGACGCCATTCGACCAGCGAGTGCAATCGGCTCTCTTTCTGACTCCCAGAACTTAATTGCTGTGACACAGAATGGCAGCGCACGCACTGGATGAGCTCTCACAACTGATATCTTCAGTCGTGAGCTAAAAACGAATTTTATTGGGATAATAGGATTTACTTTTTATTTTCCTTACACAGAGCCAGAGAACGTAACCGTGGCCGATTTTTTCCTATTACAATAATGAGTGCTGCATTCATTAAAAATAATGAGCTGAACTTTACCATTACGGTCCGAGCGATAAGTTCTACAAAGAAAAATACGTAAGGAACGAGAAAAGTTTCCCCGCGACGTGGCTGGACGGCCGGCCGAATACCGGCGACATTAGATGGGCGACTCTTCGTTTTGTTTTCCGGCGAGGTTTTTCCCGGAAGAGAAACGAGCAACCACCGGCGGACGTAAACAAACATGTTGAGCAGCAGCGGCGGTAGGTTTTTGCGGGGCGCGCCATTAGTCGGGCAGATACAAAAGCGCACGCCCGCTCGACGCAAAGCTTTCACGGACATTCGGCGTCCATTAGGCGGCCGCTGGGACACGCCCCTGCCTAGACAGGCGAGGACATATGGTCCCTGCTACACCGCTATTAATCAGCAATTGTCCTAGATTACTGATACCGCGCACTGGCGGTTGAGAAACCGATCTGGTTTCGAGAGCGTAACAGAAATTCCAACAACTTCTTGTAACGACCGAGCCGTCGAGCGAGAGGCTATGTAGCTCTGCAGTTGGCGTTTTCCTACCCGATTGAATCTTAACTTCCTAGCAAAAAAATCGAGCATTTGCGTCTAAAAGCAGGTGTCTGTGCATTACAAAAAGTGCGCGTTTATATATTACGGCATCAGTTCATTCACTACAAAAATACAGGGCGTTTTGGTAAGAGCGTGCAAAAATTTAACAGGACATAGAGGGTGCTCCACTGAACAATCTGAGGTAGGAAATCTCGGGTCGGAGAAGCCAGTTTAAGGAGATAATAGGAATAAAATAACATTACTATGTACTTCCTTATTTAAATTAGTTGCAGTTAACTGTAAGGCCTTCACTGACACAATGAACATACAGTTGTTGCTGTATCTAACAAAATATGCTCAAACTGGCGGCCCTCAACCTCATTGCAAGCATGACATCGGTGAACAAGATTCTAACGCATCCTGAGAAATATCCCTGTCGTTTCTCGAATCACATCACAGGCAGCTACAATTTCGGAACTATTTCCATCTCAGCATCCACTGGGGTCTCACACACAAGTGGCCTTAGATATCCCCCTAGGAAATAATCAAGGGGATTGAGCTCAGGTGACATCGCAGGTCATGGGATAGGACTTTCCCTTCCAATGCAGCGACCAGAAAATACAGCATTGAGATGGTTGTGGACCTCCACACTAAAGTGTGGGTCGTCACGAACAGCCAAGGGTATGTTCTCCAACAACTCAGATAGAACTCTTTCCACGAATCTCAAGTACTGGTAGCCATTCACACGGGCAGGTAGACTTCCTACTAATCAGGCTCGTTCTCCTCCTTTTCTTTCAGCCAATATGGAATGTACATATAAAATGAACATTAGAGAACGTGTACACTTGTTCGCATGCTAGTTGTAAATAAACTGGAAAACAGTAAAAAAATGGTTCAAATGGCTCTGAGCACTATGGGACTTAACATCTGAGGTCATCAGTCCCCTAGAACTTAGAAGTACTTAAACGTAACTAACCTAAGGACATCACACACATCCATGCCCGAGGCAGGATTCGAGCCTGCGACCGTAGAGATCGCGCGGGACTGAAGCGCCTAGAACCGCTCGACCACCCCGGCCGGCCACAATTTGACTCTTGAGATGGCCGAGGTCAACTGTTTCAAGTGCTTGCTGGGACGCCACAACGTATGGCGGAAATGTACAAGCCTCGGAATATTGGGGAAGACCACAGTGATAACAGGTATCTCGCGAAGTGCAGAAGTGTTAAACAACGCTCAGATTCGTTCGTCGCTTGCTGACGTCAGATGGGAATTTCAGGAACAAACTAGCGAGGAAGATGTCCTCTGACTGGCCCGTACTGACGATATGCCAGGGTGGGAATTTGTAAGACGTTGCAGTGACACGATATTGGCGAAAAACGGTAAGGTTTTTCCCGATTGGCGTTTCCGGCCAGATTGGGGAAAACTGCGGAATCGGGAGCTGGTGGAAGAAAAAGGAACACTCTTTATTTGATGGTGGATAGAGACAGGTCGCTGGTTCGAGAAGTGGCGCTTGGAGGTGTCCGAGTCCTGACGAACGAGATTCTGATTGTCCACTACGACCTCGCTCCTCCGACTTACCCCCATAGCAGACTGGCCAGAGTATACAGCAGTACGGCTCACTAGATGGCGTTTAATGTTATACAGGAATCGCACTGTTGCCGCAGCTTCGCTGAACCCAATTCGTGCCTTATTATCGTTTGTTGTAGTATTCAATCGACCACTAGAGTTTCTAAATTAATCGTTGGGTTGTATTGCATTAATGATTTAGTGTGCATCTATGATACTCGAAACTCAACACTTGGGGATTTTGTTAGTTATCGTCAGCAATTTTTTTAATGTTGATACAAATATATTGTAACTGTTCAGTATAACAAATAATCGGTTTATGTTTCATTTGCATTTTTATTTGAAAGAGCACGTAGTTCCCTTCAGTTCACATTATTTTCTTGATTGAACGAATAGTTATACAGTAGGATTATTGCAATATCCCTCGTTGTGATCCTATGTTAGGGCATTTCAAGACACGATTCCGTTGCGTAATTTACCGTTTGCATGGAGTGTTAAAAGGAGTGTGACGGGGTTTGGGTGGGTACAGTACTCGTATAGGTTTCACAGGATCACACGCGGCGGGTATTGCAACATTTTCGACCATATCACTCCTGCCTATGAACAATTCTCATGGCTGCGTGCCCATAAATGTAAAAATTATAGTACTCTGTGTTTGCTGCATCAACTTCTCAGTCTTTGCACTCCTTCCTATTTGTTTTCAACACTTACGCTACTATCTGAACAACACAGGAGGAATACTCGTTCTCAACGAAGTAAAATTCTCTCTTTACCACTACAGAACAGAGCCGTGTTCTCCAAATCATTTTCTCTATCAGGAATACGACTTTGAAAGTATTTTAATTTATTCTAATATTTTGAGGAATATTATTCCAAAGTTCAAAAGACAACTAGTAGCCTACGTTCTATCGCAATAGCGAATTGTTCTGATGCCTGCTTGCTGTGATGTTCTGGTGGACTTATCACCACCAATTTGCTTTGCAATGGCTTTCCATTACACAGGACGTACAAGATAACTGTTTACAGCGTACAGCAGTCGTGTAAGGGAAGTCGAGACAAAGAAATTTATACAATACACTTGCAGTCCATCGAACCAGGAGACAGTCTCATATTGGTCTACAGCGCATGCGGGTCGCCCGAGATATTGGCTGAAATCGTCCTTGAATATTAAAAACTCATTCTTCATGCACTTAAACATGTAAAATTGACGTTTGTATAAATTTTACCTCAAAACTTTGTAAATTTTCACAGTGCTAAGTTAGTAATTAAGTTGTTTTGTTTGTCTGGCTTTCACACTACGTAAGTATTGTGCTTGTAAGGGTTAAATTTAGATTGAATTTCGATGTAATTAGTGTTTAACATGATGTTCACGAAAGCCTCTCTTCTTTCATTGCCCTCAAAGGAAAGTTTAAATTAATAATGTTAGCGAAATAGCCGACTAAGCCGGTGGTATAAGAGGATATTGAAACGGTCGCTCTGCGCTCATGCGCTGCAGCTTAAGTGAAGTTTGTACGCCAGATTGTTTTCCGGCATCATAGATCGCAAGTGTCCTGTGTCGAATTGTTGGTCTTGTCTTCCCTTACGCGATTGTGGTACACTGTAAACAGTTATCTTTTACATTCTGCAGAAGGCAGTGGTGGGAATTTCATATGACAAGATGAGAACTGGCGTCTGGACTTGGAGGAGACATGAGGGTGATAGGAAGGATGGGAGAAACAGAAGGGAGTCGGAGGGAGAGATCTAAGGGACGGAGTGAGAATTCGAGGACGGGTGCGATACGAAGCTATGAGGAGAGGGGGGAAGCATTGGCAGAAGGGCGGGAGGATCCGTGTGGCTCGATCTGCTCCGGGCACCACAAACAGACGTAAATTAGCGTGGGCGAACTCGGGAGAGTAAGTGGCGGCATCGAATGCTGTCAGAGACGCGCCGCGGTTTACGGGCGATCCTGCAGCGAGCGCCTGCAGGAAGACGAGCCCGCCGTACACGCGCGCTTATTAGTGGGATAAATAATTCAGCGCAGGAGCCGGCGCTGCGAAGCGGCGAACTGCTAGTGCGACGCGACGCGCGCGCAGTGCCGACACTGTCAACACAATCATTTAATGGTGCGTGCGCGCAGAAATTAATTAAAGAGCTGGCCCGTTCTAGTGATACGCACTGCCCAACTCCTGCCAGCGCACGCTCGCACACGATAGAGGCGAAACATACCGCAACGCGGCGGCAAAAACTTTAAGCGAGTCTCCGGCAGAGACACGTGGCGGAAACTTTAGATTGAGAACAACGGATAGACACTGAAGGTCTTCCCTGTAGTTAGGTCGCTTCATGTGGTTCATGAACTATCATCTTCACTAGCTGGCGTTTCGATCCCTCTGCTGGAGTCTTCTTCAGGACTCTTTTGGCGTCACCATTCGGATGAACACCGTCGAAAACGTGTGACGCGTTTGTTCACTGATATGTTCCCGCTCTTATTCAGAAGAGAGTAACTTGCTTACTAGAGGAAGATGTAGACGGTAAAAACTGTAGGGGAAGACAGAGATTGGAATATATCCAACAAATAAGCCCAGACGTAAGGTGCAATGGAACACTGATTTGCTGGTTGGTTGATTTGGTGGGGGGGGGGGGGGGGATGAGGGACCAACCAAACAGTGAGGTCATCGCTCCCATCGGATTGGGGAAGGAAATCGGCCGTGCCCTTTCAAAGGAACCATCCCTGCATTTTCCCGGAGCGATGAAGGGAAATCATGGAAAACCTAACTCAGCATGGCCGGACGCGGGTTTGAACCGTCGTCCTCCCAGTGTGCTGACCACTGCGCCGTCTCACTCGGTGGAACCCAGAGACGAAAGAGTTGGCACAAGAGAGAAATTGGTGACGGGCCGCATCGAACCAGTTACAAAAGTGATGATTCACCAAAATTTATTTATTTGTTTCTCAAGCAAAGAACTGCTGCCTGTTATTATATAGCAGGTCGTACATTTTGTATTTCACATGTTATATCATACAAATTCAGTATCATTACTAGTATATTTTTTGAGACTTTTACAAAACGATAAAATAAAAAATATTAAAAAGTAAATATGTATCATTACAGTTTTGGTTAAATTTGTTGCTAACTTAAATAATGATAATAAATAAGATGTATAATACACTCCTGGAAATGGAAAAAAGAACACATTGACACCGGTGTGTCAGACCCACCATACTTGCTCCGGACACTGCGAGAGGGCTGTACAAGCAATGATCACACGCACGGCACAGAGGACACACCAGGAACCGCGGTGTTGGCCGTCGAATGGCGCTAGCTGCGCAGCATTTGTGCACCGCCGCCGCCAGTGTCAGCCAGTTTGCCGTGGCATACGGAGCTCCATCGCAGTCTTTAACACTGGTAGCATGCCGCGACAGCGTGGACGTGAACCGTATGTGCAGTTGACGGACTTTGAGCGAGGGCGTATAGTGGGCATGCGGGAGGCCGGGTGGACGTACCGCCGAATTGCTCAACACGTGGGGCGTGAGGTCTCCACAGTACATCGATGTTGTCGCCAGTGGTCGGCGGAAGGTGCACGTGCCCGTCGACCTGGGACCGGACCGCAGCGACGCACGGATGCACGCCAAGACCGTAGGATCCTACGCAGTGCCGTAGGGGACCACACCGCCACTTCCCAGCAAATTAGGGACACTGTTGCTCCTGGGGTATCGGCGAGGACCATTCGCAACCGTCTCCATGAAGATGGGCTACGGTCCCGCACACCGTTAGGCCGTCTTCCGCTCACGCCCCAACATCGTGCAGCCCGCCTCCAGTGGTGTCGCGACAGGCGTGAATGGAGGGACGAATGGAGACGTGTCGTCTTCAGCGATGAGAGTCGCTTCTGCCTTGGTGCCAATTATGGTCGTATGCGTGTTTGGCGCCGTGCAGCTGAGCGCCACAATCAGGACTGCATACGACCGAGGCACACAGGGCCAACACCCGGCATCATGGTGTGGGGAGCGATCTCCTACACTGGCCGTACACCACTGGTGATCGTCGAGGGGACACTGAATAGTGCACGGTACATCCAAACCGTCATCGAACCCATCGTTCTACCATTCCTAGACCGGCAAGGGAACTTGCTGTTCCAACAGGACAATGCACGTCCGCATGTATCCCGTGCCACCCAACGTGCTCTAGAAGGTGTAAGTCAACTACCCTGGCCAGCAAGATCTCCGGATCTGTCCCCCATTGAGCATGTTTGGGACTGGATCAAGCGTCGTCTCACGCGGTCTGCACGTCCAGCACGAACGCTGGTCCAACTGAGGCGCCAGGTGGAAATGGCATGGCAAGCCGTTCCACAGGACTCCATCCAGCATCTCTACGATCGTCTCCATGGGAGAATAGCAGCCTGCATTGCTGCGAAAGGTGGATATACACTGTACTAGAGCCGACATTGTGCATGCTCTGTTGCCTGTGTCTATGTGCCTGTGGTTCTGTCAGTGTGATCATGTGATGTATCTGACCCCAGGAATGTGTCAATAAAGTTTCCCCTTCCTGGGACAATGAATTCACGGTGTTCTTATTTCAATTTCCAGGAGTGTATGTTGTGGATGTAATTTAAGCTAAAATAGAAAAATGGTTCAAATGGCTCTGAGCACTATGGGACTTAACATCTGAGGTCATCAGTCCCCTATACTTAGAACTACTTAAACCTAACTAACCTAAGGACATCACACACATCCATGCCCGAGGCAGGATTCGAACCTGCGACCGTAGCAGCAGCGCAGTTCCGGACTGAAGCACCAAGACCCGCTCTTCCAAAGCGGCCGGCAAAAATAGAAAATTCTGTTGAACGGAAGAAATAAGAGATAATAGTAGTGTTGACTCAGATACGATGTGACAGTTCTTCCCCTTGTACCTTCTGTGTGTGCGGTATACATCTATTACATATGTTGTCTTGGCTGTGGGAATACTTAATTATTAATGTTTTGATTAATTAGGTGTCAATGTATTACCGAACTTGAGGTAACAGCTGGGACTGACAGTCAATTTAATATGTCATAGTCAGCCGCATCAGGTGCGACGGCTCGGTAAAACTTCGAGCCAGTCACACCTGATGCAGCGAAAGAAGATTAAATGTCACATCTTATGAAATAGTACAACAGCCAACTATATAAATTTACATTTTCAGATTGATTCAATTTAGTATCGGAAAACGTTAGCCTACTTTTACTATGTTTTATGTGCGTCTCATCTTCACTTATTGTGTATGATATATCGTCCGCGTCAGTGTCTGTATAGTTTACTTTATACTGCTGATCTGTCAGATGTGAAGCCTTTATTCTAGCCTTTATTCTAGTTTGTATATCGCATGTAGTGCTTGCGATACTTGGTCTATGATGTTATTTATAGAGTTCCTCTTATTCTGTGTGCGTATTAACTGTCCTATGTGTTGGTTCCCTAACCTCGGTCTTGTATGTCCTAGGGCATCGCAGATGAGCAATGTGTGTTCAAGTGAACCATTCTCACCACAGGAACAAGTGTGAGTCTGCTTTAGGTCAAATCTGTGGAGGTGCACAGGATACGATCCGTGAGGAAGTGCACCATACCGCGTGTTGCGTTTCTGTACTTCAAATACATCCGCTCTCTGATCAAAAAAATGTAAAAAGAGAAATGAGAAGAGGTGGAGTTTTAGGTAAAATCCTTCAGGATAGAGGGTCGTCATTTGACAAGTAGTGATAAAGGGCAGTGATTGTGAAGGGCGGTGACTGCCAGTATATTTATTATCGTCGACCCGCTGACAAGGCTATCCTTTTTTTTTTTTTTTTTTTTTTTTTCAACCTTAAGCAGGGAGGACTGCTGTAGGAGTTCGCCATTTTCGGTCAAATTTCTCAGCAGGCTGGTGGGAGCGGAGCAGATGGAATCCCAATTGGGAATCCCTGGGAGTAGCTTTCCATTATAGCATTCGTCCGTTGACCAAGGGAAACCTCCCACAAACCTCGGACGGACTTGCGGATTCGAAGTCTTTTAATTTATCCCTGGGAAAATGTTGTCCATTGTTCCAGACAGAAAATGTATGTGTATGTGTGTGTGTGTGTGTGTGTGTGTGTGTGTGTGTGTGTGTGTGTGTGTGTGTGTGTGTGTGTGTGTGAGTGTGTTGTTATTTTTAAAGTTAGTATTCCTCGCGGACTGTGACTGGGTATTTACTTTCTTAACCCTAGATTACTAGATCCTCGTAAAATTTACTATGGCAGTTGGTACCAATTAGCGGTTCCCTCGAACCTAATATCGTCAATGTAGGGTGTAAAGCAGGACATTTTGTGATTGTTTTGTATGTGACGTATCACTGGTAATTGTAATTCACTAGTGCATAGACTACAAATTATGACGTCCTTTGAATAAAATATTGAGTAGTGGAATTTACGACGGTTTGGTAACATTTGCCCCCTCCCCCTTTTATGTTTTAGGGTTAAAAAATGGACTAAAGAGCACGGAAATCATATTCATTTGAAACAAAGTGTGAAACCTGCAGCAGCAGAACACCAAGAAGAACGCAGCTAAGTGCTAGCGGATGAATGTAGCATCTATAGAAAGATATAACATTTACAGAAGGAAAGTCCGAGAAGCGATTGCGATCACCAAGAATGAGAGAAATGTAAATAGAGAATGTCGCCATAGGTCTGCAGCTACGTGGCTTCTTGCCACCAAGGAAGTAAACGCCCAGCCACAACACGCGATGAATACAAGCAACTGCTAGTAAGCCACCTTAGCGGCACCACAACAAACTTTACTTGTTCAATGACGATGGTGCACCAAAGTAGCCTGAACAGTTTTGGCCTGTAGCTCCATACCTTCTGAATAAGCACGGGAAAACATCATTTGTAAGTCAACGCAACACTCGATTTAGACACTGTTCAGACGCCCTGAAAGGAGTCTAAACGAATACTTATGAAGACGAATGTTGAAGACACTAGCTTCAATCACAAGGGCCAAGAAAGTCTGCAGACACATAAATAAACCAACACTACCATTTGTACGTACGTAACACTAACAAAACCTGAGGACTGATAAATAATTATTATTCAACACACTATACGTGTGACAAGCCAAATAATTAATCTATCCCCACAACTTTGGTTATCCAGTTATCGTAAAAGTTGATTATTCACCTTAGTGCACAGGATGATGGAAGCTGCAGCCTTCTGAAAAATGTAGAGTGACGAATAAATAAATTCAGAGTGGGAAAAGTTATTCTCACGTTACCGCGGTCGTTATCACTCAAGTCTTTCAATATGTATTTTTTAAATTGAAACAAAATTATCCTTTCCCTAAACCAAAAGCGTTTTGACATTGCAAAAGTCACACCGAAAATCATAGTAAACTACACACGACAAGTAATAGAATTAACAACTCACATGTCATACAAAAGAGTTCAAATTCTTGTCCGAGGATTTTGTTTGGTTTCAGAAATGTAAAAACGATAGGATCCGAGAAAAAAAGATAAGAAGTGGACTTTTGTTTAATTTTTTTCCTTAGGAGAACGGTCCGGGGTTCAGCTTAGAGAATTTTCAAGGCTGATGAGATCTGAGTGTAGGTAGTATGCCAGCGATTTCTTACCCATATTTGATCCCCTGTGGGACATACCACGTAATAAAGTGCAGTATGATATAAAAAAAGTAAATGTGATCACTTATTGATCAACATCACATCACATGCGAAGTACGCTCTAATCAGTTTCAACTTTCCGACTGTAGTGAAATACACTCCTGGAAATGGAAAAAAGAACACATTGACACCGGTGTGTCAGACCCACCATACTTGCTCCGGACACTGCGAGAGGGCTGTACAAGCAATGATCACACGCACGGCACAGCGGACACACCAGGAACCGCGGTGTTGGCCGTCGAATGGCGCTAGCTGCGCAGCATTTGTGCACCGCCGCCGCCAGTGTCAGCCAGTTTGCCGTGGCATACGGAGCTCCATCGCAGTCTTTAACACTGGTAGCATACCGCGACAGCGTGGACGTGAACCGTATGTGCAGTTGACGGACTTTGAGCGAGGGCGTATAGTGGGCATGCGGGAGGCCGGGTGGACGTACCGCCGAATTGCTCAACACGTGGGACGTGAGGTCTCCACAGTACATCGATGTTGTCGCCAGTGGTCGGCGGAAGGTGCACGTGCCCGTCGACCTGGGACCGGACCGCAGCGACGCACGGATGCACGCCAAGACCGTAGGATCCTACGCAGTGCCGTAGGGGACCGCACCGCCACTTCCCAGCAAATTAGGGACACTGTTGCTCCTGGGGTATCGGCGAGGACCATTCGCAACCGTCTCCATGAAGCTGGGCTACGGTCCCGCACACCGTTAGGCCGTCTTCCGCTCACGCCCCAACATCGTGCAGCCCGCCTCCAGTGGTGTCGCGACAGGCGTGAATGGAGGGACGAATGGAGACGTGTCGTCTTCAGCGATGAGAGTCGCTTCTGCCTTGGTGCCAATTATGGTCGTATGCGTGTTTGGCGCCGTGCAGGTGAGCGCCACAATCAGGACTGCATACGACCGAGGCACACAGGGCCAACACCCGGCATCATGGTGTGTGGAGCGATCTCCTACACTGGCCGTACACCACTGGTGATCGTCGAGGGGACACTGAATAGTGCACGGTACATCCAAACCGTCATCGAACCCATCGTTCTACCATTCCTAGACCGGCAAGGGAACTTGCTGTTCCAACAGGACAATGCACGTCCGCATGTATCCCGTGCCACCCAACGTGCTCTAGAAGGTGTAAGTCAACTACCCTGGCCAGCAAGATCTCCGGATCTGTCCCCCATTGAGCATGTTTGGGACTGGATCAAGCGTCGTCTCACGCGGTCTGCACGTCCAGCACGAACGCTGGTCCAACTGAGGCGCCAGGTGGAAATGGCATGGCAAGCCGTTCCACAGGACTACATCAAGCATCTCTACGATCGTCTCCATGGGAGAATAGCAGCCTGCATTGCTGCGAAAGGTGGATATACACTGTACTAGTGCCGACATTGTGCATGCTCTGTTGCCTGTGTCTATGTGCCTGTGGTTCTGTCAGTGTGATCATGTGATGTATCTGACCCCAGGAATGTGTCAATAAAGTTTCCCCTTCCTGGGACAATGAATTCACAGTGTTCTTATTTCAATTTCCAGGAGTGTAATTTATCTGCTTCCTCATGTTACTGACCGAAATGAATTGATATGCACAACTTTTTGGGAAAGAATAGATATATGCTAGCGTAATGGTATGTCACTGTGGAAATTTTCACAATTTCTTTGGTGCACCCGTTAATCACAAGGAAAGTCACTGAAAGTCTTAAACATGGAGCCGTAAGTCATATCTAGCATACTGCATCTGCAATTATTCATGAACTTGGCAAAAATGTGGATTACGACTTCCGGTACCATCGTTGGAATTACGAAGGCTTAGCTGTGGCCGCGGCCGGGAATATTGCATCTATCTTTGCTGCGCAGCAAACAACGAACTGTTATCTGCATCTCAGCATTTGCATTCAATTAGTAACTGTCTTGTAGACTAGGATAACTCACAGCCGAGTAACACGCGACGAAGTAGTTACACACAAATATACAGAAATACAAACTGCAACTGGGAAATGCCAGCAACACGTATTTCACGCTTTACTTCGCGTGGTAACTGAAAATAATTATTACCTCAGGTCTTAAATGAAAACTCCGCATAAATTACTTTCTCTTGGCGCTTCTTATCCGTATTCCAAGACTAAAGAGTGACTTTTCTCTATTTCCAGTCTATCTTTTCGTGTGCACTCCGTGATCGATAGGGTGAGCGGTGTTTCACAGAATAAACACGAAAGTCGCATCATCAGGTTTCTGAAAGAACTTTTGGAAGTCTTATTGACAGGCGTCACGCTACTGGAATTGAAAGGTCCCCTAGAGAAGGGATGGGTGCAGGCGGCACTATTGAAACGCCGTGTCAGCAACAGTTGGCACCGACACCCAGCTTGTGTACAATCCAGCACTGTGCAATGCAATGTCTTGTCAGCTTTCGTCCTGTGAAGTTCTGTTCGAGGTGGTAGTTTTCAAAGGGTATTAAAGTGGATTTACCAGAGTTGAAAACTGCATCGCAAAGGAGCAGAACCATACCCGACTCGTGCTTATTCTCACTAACGTTAGCGAGGGCCTGGTGTCGACTCAAGAAAAAAAATGACTCTCGAGCGAGGTACTGATATAGCGAAATACTTTTCTCAATTGTAAAAATTTTAAGAGGAAGACGGATTTTTCAGTTTACATGACCATAATAAAAGATGACTGAGTTGCTTTTTCGTCGTTGTCAAGTTTTCGCGTCCCGAACTTGAGTGCTGCTTGGGGCTGGGCGACAGGACTCTGGAAGAAGGAAAATAGTCCATTGGCATAAGTGAGAGGGAGCCTTGACCTGACTATGTTTCAAAATTCCCTTATTTCAAAAGGTAAGGCTTGGAATAAGTATTGAAATGACAAACGTTGTTTTACAACTTCTGACTTTATTCAGAAATACAAGGAGCATTCAGTAATTAATGTAACACTTTTTTCTCGGCCGATTTCGGTTGAGAAAACGCGGAAATCTTTGTAAGACATCGTGGAATATTCCCAATTCAGCCGCTACTGTTTCATGAACTTTCAACTCATTCCGGCTCTATACGTAACCTTCAAAATGGCTTCTGTAACGGAGGTGGGTTCCAAGCAGAGAGCTATAATTAAGTTTCTATTGGCGGACAACCAGAGCATCGCAGATACTCATAGGCGCTTGCGGAATGTCATAGGAGACCTGGTAGTGAACAAAAGCGCGGTGAGTCATTGGGCGAGGAGCTCACAAAAGCTCATTAGACTGTTCTTTGTCATGCATACTACAGCCCAGATCTCACATCTTCCGACTTCAATCTGTTTGGCACTATGGAAGATTCACTCCGCGGGAAGCAGTACGGGAATGATGGAGAGGCTACTGATGCAAAAATTCGTTGGCTCCAACGTAACCAGTTGATTGCTACCATGCGGGCACACAGGGCATCCTAATAAAGTGGCTAAGGCAGTCACACTGAACGGCGATTATGTTCTGTACCCAGAAGAGCTAGGAATAATGTGGCGGACTGTAATCCTGAATAAAGCCAACCTGTTCTCATAAAAACAAGTACTCCATTACTTACTTGCTCTAATGGAGCTGCACCCATGAAGACACCAAACATTCACAGAAAGGCGGTGACTAACTTGCATCGTTCCGTCTACTTCAAATAAAACAGCCAGTACTGACTGAGCCCTCATCCTCACCTCATACGACACGCAAAACTCCCTGGCTGAAAGACTATGATTCCACCAGCTGTGCTGCAACTACAGCAGATAACTCTGCTTAGACCTGCCTGCCTACTCTCTTAGGCTGCCTCTGCCTATACAGCTATCAACTTCCTAATCTGACTGCAGTAGCCCTCTCAGAGCGTCTTGCTTCCGAGGTTTATTCAGTTTTCCCATTCACCCTCACCAGTCACTGACATGGCTTGTTGGAGAAGGACCCTCACCGTCTTACTGACTCTACTCCTGCACTATTCTTTGGAGGCTGAGTGGTAGGAGGGAGGCATCTTTCATTAATGTTTTAGGCCTGCTGTAGGCTCTTCAGGACGTATTGGTGCCCCGTCCAAAGACTCGTTCCCTTACGCCTCTCTTACCCTCGCTCCTTGTCTGAAATTACATCACTCTTATTTTTGCACTCTTTAACGTCATCGCTATACGCGACCGTCGGTACCGTGGCGCCATTGCTCAGTGTTTCTCCCCAATGCATTTAGGAGCCTCTGACATTTTGTGTGACCGCCCTGCATGGTCTGGCTGTTGTCTCGCACAGGCAACCCGTATCTCTCCTATCTTTCCTTTGTTATGTTTCGAACTAAGAAGTCTTGGCCGTGTGTACCACAAAGCACAAGCGGTGTCAGGCAGTAATTAAGACACGTGAGTAGTAATTACAAGAAGCTAGATTTTCACACACGTCGTTGATCTCAATTTTTGCGATGCTTACCTTTTATAAGGCTCACAAACTGAATACTGACACAATTCCCCTGTTCTCCTCCTTTTGTGCATGACGCACTGTTCTCCATGTCAAGCAGTTATAGAAATGAAACTTTATTGCAGATTCAAGCTGTGTTCCGGAACGGAACTCGAATCTGGCACCTTCCCGTTTTGGCTGGCAAGTGCACTGTCGACTGAAATATTTAAGCATGACCCACTTCCACCTGTACCTCTCCTACCCTTCACATGACGATCTATGCGTTCTGCTTTATGTTCACAGTTTTTTGTAAATAGTTACTGTGTATAGAGAGGTTAGTCTAATTTGTAATTTAATTTCCAAATATTTTACTACCCACCCTTTTTTTTTCGAATTTAGCAACTCATCCTAAGATGATTAGCGGAAAGTGTAAACAATAACCATTTTGCGACCTGGGGTTGGAATACGCCTATGTAACAAAAATGAATGGAAAGACGACGGGAGGTGGAAGAGATTCAGTTCCCGGCTGAAGAACCGAACTTCATTTGGGGACAAAGCACCGTTATCTCTAACGGGAAACACTGTTTCTGAGCTGGGAGAAGCATGTAGAACGCTTCTGACTGCGTGGTTTTCTCTGCGCGAAGTAGAGGATAAAGTAAGGAAAGGAAGGAGGGAGGGTGGGGGTGGGGGTGGGGGAGGGGGTGGGGAAGCGAGAGAGGGAGAGGAAGAGCGAGAGAGAGAGAGAGAGAGAGAGAGAGAGAGAGAGAGAGAGAGAGGAGGGGGGAGGGGACGAGCACGCACGCGCCATAAGGCGCTGCTCTGGAATATTAAAACAATTGATAAACGGGCCACGCTTATTAAAGCGGGGGCCGATGCGATGTGTTTATAGGGTGCAGATTGCAGCGGCTGGCGAGCACCCAGTCTCTACCAAGTGTCGAACACACTTTCTTCCGGTCCGAACTTTTCCCTTGAAAATTTGATCCAGTTTGTGCTGATATTTTCGTTTGTTGGAATATTCAACTACGACTTACTGGTTCGTAAAGTATGAATACCTACGAGGTTCTACTGTCGAATAAAGGATCAATGTGAATTTGCAAATAAATCTAGGAAATTACCTATTCTACCATCGGTTAATCAGCTTTCAGTTTGCGCAATGCACAATAACGAGTCAAACATGCAGTTTTCCTCGTAGTTGGTATAAAGAATAGCTGAAGACTTTACATTGTTAGGTACGCAGTTACATGGTTGGACTCTGTAGGGAAACATGATCATTGTTTATGATTATAGCGAACATATGTTTCTCATTAACATATGAGTGTTAATGTTATCATAAATTAGAGTTAATCAGTTAGAGAGGCACATCTTATACTTCTCGATGGGACTCCATTGTTACTCAGCAAAAGTTACGATACACTTATCATCAATAAACGAAATAAAATTTACTGAAACTAGAAAGGAGCTCCGTCACAGAAATCACAGAATAAAGTGTCAACAAATCAAAAACAGACATTAGAGGACGTTAAGACAGTTGATGGACAATAATGAGATCTTTTTATAAATGATATACCAGGAAACATTTACAGAAAATAAGAGAGAGAAAACCGAATGCAGTGTGATCTGAATAAGGCAGAGAAAGCAGGGTCACCACAATACCAGTACAGTGGCTGCAGTATTTCACCAATTTATGAATTCAGCAGAATGAAAATCAAGCAATAGTAGAATTTAAAATACGTAGAACTATTGTCGATTGATCCCAAGAACAGCTGACAGAGAAATCACAATTTTATTCAGATTAAAATTTCACAATGCTTTGATGATATTAATTATAAACTTATTACTAACTCATCAAAATCTCAAGAAGTATTTAGGAAATAACTTCTTTGAAAACTACCGTAAGTGTAGACGAAAGATGAATATTGCGACCTACGACCGCTACTCGTACTATAAGCATACATACATATGCTCCCGACACCACAGCCACATGTCTCTAACCACAAGACCACGTCTTTCAAGTTCATAGCTTCGACGTACTATTATCTAGCATGGGTTTTCCTAAAGGCTCTTTATCACTAATGTGTCGTTAGTTGAAATTTAATTGTAACAAATTGTATGAAGAGTGAATTTTGTGAAAAAAAAATCTTCGGTGTTGCATTGTCTTGAAATGGCATACTGTCATAACACACAAGCTATTATACAGAAACAAGAGTAGCAGGTGAGTGACGTTTTTTTATGTGACCCGACCCGAAATGCTGTCGGTAATTCTTCTTTCGGGCCGAGCTGTCCCTAATGATAAGTCATGCTTTATGGGTTCTGAGACAGCGTTTGTCAGTTGCGGCGGGGCGGTTCTTTCCGTCCCTTTACGACGGACCTGCAGCTACCTGTAAACATTGTCTCAGCAGATCATCAGTAGGAAAGCCGAGTGAAACCTACTGTACCTCGACGTGAACCAGACTGCAATTAAAGTCACTAATCCTCGTTTCGGGAGCAACACGAAATGAAAGGTTGGAAATTTTGTCCTCAATTAATATATTCTGAAACTTAGGTGAACAAGTATCACTGCCAAGCCCGTGCTAGTCTTAACACAGTCACTCACAATCCCTTTCACTCACGTTAGCAAGTTTATGGTGTTGCATTTCCCGAAAACGTAATAATTACAAAAATACTGATTGTTGTAGATCGATAATGCTCGCCAAATATTAAGGCTGTCGGTACCAAATGCAGTCACAGTTTTTAGCCACCGATCTGCTCAATACGCCACGCGGAATGTATGTCTTTTCTCGTCAGAAAATTCACTTAAAAATTCCGAAATTTCTACATACGAAAAAATATCGGAATAATTAAGCCGTCACTTTCCAACACTGTATGAAACACTGCTAGATTCGCAACTTACCATTTTCATCGGAACTACTACTGCACACGTACGATCTGTTTCATGGCTAGGCTTCGACTCCACTCTAGAACGGGGTCAGGGATTTTCTCTGCCTCGTGATGACTGGGTGTTGTGTGATGTCCTTAGGTTAGTTAGGTTTAAGTAGTTCTAAGTTCTAGGGGACTGATGACCACAGATGTTAAGTCCCATAGTGCTCAGAGCCATTTGAACCCAGTCTCGCGTCACCATCTGTCACTCTCCTGCTCTGAGACACATTTCCAACTTAACCACCTCCAAGGCAGGATCGTTATACGGCGCTACGCCTCACAGTGATAAAGGAGAAAGCTAATGTTATCTTAACTGAGATGGTCATGTGGAGCATCTTACTGCAGGCGCCAAAATCAAAGTAAATATGACAAGACCAGAATTCAAAACAACGGATTTCTTTATTCCAAGTTCTGTCCGTTTAGGATTCAGCAGCGGTATGAGGCAAACAGAAGACGTGGAGCCATCATTGCTGCGAAGTTTGGGAGGGAGGAACGTGCAAAGTGAAAAGAAACGAGTGCAAGGGGCAGAGGGGGGAGGTGGAGACGTAATTAGGTCGGTGGCAGTGAGCCGCGGCGCCTTTTGTCCCGCGCCGGGCCGCAAGTGGCAGCGGCCGGGGATGACGCGGCCAGCGCGTTCCATCCTCCACTCTCCTGCTCCATCCCCAGATCTCCTCAGGCGGTCCGGCGCTGTCCGCCGGGAATTAGGCTGTCCATTAAGGAGGTGCCCGAGGCATTAGGCGGTGTCCCTCGCGATCACGCCCCGTGAGGCGCTCCAGCAGCCGGAAAAACCACGAACAAAGAACGCCATGGAATGTTGCTATTATTAACTGGCTGCAGACCGCGGCTGTCTGTCTGCTTCTATGCCGCTCTCTTCACCTTTCGCAGCATCCGTTCTCGCTCTCGTTCTACGCAGATTTTACCGTGAACGAAAACGTCTCAATCAACTGTAGGGCGGTGTCGTCTTGTCAACATCGATGTCAGTATGCACACTATTAGTTCATTGATCTGTTTTGTTTGTTTTGTTTTAGGGTGCAGAAACAACTAAGATCATACGCGCCCATGTTAGAACCCTAGAACAATAACACGAAAAGGGATGTAAAAAAGACTACATGCTCAGGACTTCCTCTTGGAGAATGGTCTATGTAATACGCCGTAGAGACAGAGGAGATTCCGAACTAGAGATTAAATGAAACTTCCTGGCAGATTAAAACTGTGAGCCGGACCGAGACTTGAACTCGGGATCTTTGTCTTTCGCGGGCAAGTGCTCTACCAATTGAGCTACCCAAGCACGATTCACGCCCCGTCCTCGCAGCTTTATTTCTGCCAGTACCTCGTCTCCTACTTTCCAAACTTAACAGAAGCTCTCCTGCGAAACTTGCAGAACTAGCGCTCCTGAAAGAAAGGACATTGCGGAAACATGGCTTAGCCACAGCCGAGTGTGCGCTGATATGAAACCTCCTGGCAGATTAAAACTGTGTGCCGGACCGAGACTCGAACTCGGGACCTTTGCCTTTCGCGGGAAAGTGCTCTACCAACTGAGCTACCCAAGCACGACTGACGCTCCGTCCTCGCAGCTTTACTTCTGCCAGTACCTCGTCTCGTACCACCTTAAATGTCTTTCGCCATATTGCTACGACGGACAAAAAGCAAAACTCGGGCGACAATCCGCGCCTCGTTTCCTAAAACGGCCGACAACTCAGACGTGTGTGGTTAAAAAATGTGCAATTGGACAGGAAATGGCGAACGGTCAAAGGCTGATGATATGAGCACAAAGTGGTGGGGGATCACCACTGAACAAATGGCGATGGCTAAAACGACAGTGCCCTATGCGGATCCTACCTAAAATGATCTCCTCGCGGCGACATAGCCGAAAGGTGGTCGGCGAAGCCACTGGGGGAGGTTTGATTCTCCTCAGCTTGTTCCCATGAAGGGAAGACCAGTGATGATGCCAAAGTGACACAAACAGCAGACATCAAATTGGAGATCATGGGAAGGAAAGGAAGAACTAGCGGGCCGAAGTAGGAGGACTGCAGCCTTGGCAGCAGCGTCGTCTTCCGTCAGACCGACGTGAGCGGGAACCCACATAACAACTTAGTGGCTCTCTCAAGAATGAGCGAGTGGAAGCTTTCTTCGACTCATTGCATTAGGGGATGGACTGTGTTCAGCACACAGAGGCTCTGAAGGGCACTGAGAGAGTCGGAACAGATGACACAAATCAAAAGCCTGTGTCGCTGGATGTATTGTGCGTGGCCTAGGATAGTGCGAACAGCTCTGCTGTAAATACTGAGTAGTGTTTCGCTGGAGTAGTTTCCTTAGGAGGTGAAAAAAATGTTTCAAATAGTTCTGAACACTATGGGACTTTACATCTGTGGTCATCAGTCCCCTAGAACTTAGAACTACTTAAACCTAACTAATCTAAGCACATCACACACATCCAGGCCCCGAGGCAAGATTCGAACCTGCGACCGTAGCGGTCTCGCGGCTCCAGACTGTAGCGCCTAGAACCGCTCGGCCACCCCGGCCGGCAATCTTAACACGAATAACAGTATCATATCTTAACACCACCTCTTCGATACTTCAGTATTGGCACTGCTCATTACGTTAATTGACGTTCTCCATACAACGCCAAAACCCAAACCCTTCCATTGGATTCCCACGTAACTACTGAGGAGGTACTGAATAGAATTGGGGAGAAGAGGAATTTGTGGTAAAACCTAACTAGAAGAGGGGATCGGTTGGTAGGACACGTTCTGAGGCATCAATGGATCATCAATTTAGCACTGGAGGGAAGTCCGGGGGGTAAAGCCAGCCGCGGTGGCCGAGCGGTTCTAGGCGCTTCAGCCCGGAGCCGTGCGACTGCTACGGTCGCAGCTTCGAATCCTGCCTCGGGCATGGATGTGAGTGATGTCCTTAGGTTAGTTAGGTTTAAGTAGTTCTAAGTTATAGGGGACTGATGACCTCAGCTGTTAAGTCCCATAGTGCTTAGCGCCATTTGAACCGGGGGTAAAAATCGTAGAGGGAGATCATGGAATGAATACACTGAACAGATGCAGAAGGATGTAGGTTGTAGTAGTTACTGGGAGATGATGAAGCTTGCACAGGATAGAGTAGCATGGAGAGCTGCATCAAACCAGTGTCTGGACTGAAGACAACAACAACAACAACAACAACTACTAGAATGTTTATTCCATGGTAAAGATCCTGTAACTCTTCTTCACTTTTACCGACGATAGAAATTTCATCAGCGAAACTAATAACTAATATCTTTCACCCAGAATTTTAATCCCACTGTTAAACCTTTGTTTTATTTCTGTGATTGCTTCTTCAATGTATAGACTGAACGGCAGGGGGCGAAAGACTTTAACTCTGTCTCGGAGCTTGTTTAATCTGTGCACTTCGTTCTTGGTCTTCCCATCTTATTGCTCCCTCTAGGTTCTTGTACAGGTTGCGAATTCCAAAAACGTTATTTACAACTGGCACAAATCACAATTACAAACATCAGTTACCGAAAAGTAGCATTAGTTGCAATCACGTTTACCGGAAAGCAACAGCTCGGCCCGTGCCTACGTCACTGAGTGGGCCGCCCGCGGCAGGTGCTCTGGCCCCCGACTTTTTGCCGCCTCCCGGTCGCCCGGTCGCGGTGTGGTCTCCAGACTCCACAACCGGTCCACCAGCCACCCACTGCGCGCAGCCGCTGCTGCCGCCGCCGCCGCCGCTTTCCCACACCAGCCCGCTAGCTGCTCGCGTCTTCATCTGTCCGCCGCTTCCGACTCATTTCTTACTCCGCTGGCAGCTGCGCTCGAACGCGTCGAGCGTATGTATTTTTTTCGTTACAAGGTGGTCCACTTTTTGCCGACGGCTGCATTTCTCGCTGGATGTAATAGATCAAAAACTGTCAAGTTGGTCCCCATTGACCATTTCGTTGCCCTTTCTCATTTTCGTAACAATCTTCCTTTCGCTCATTTACTACTTGTGTCTCTTTAGATTCTTTAATGGTGTCGTATATTATTTTTTCCTTTCTGTTGTGAGATAATCTCGCCACCTTTGCATACCTGCGCCAGCATTCAACATAACGAGCCACCTACATTACTCTCGCTTCTTTCTTGTCCTACTGGAATCTCTGTCCTGCCTCACTGTTGCTTATCTGCTGTCTCCAGGGAAGATATACCTTGTTTCTCGAGTATATCCCTTACACAGCCCATGTGTCTACCATTATCACCACCACTGCAGATTTCTCTGTCAGTGTTATGGACTCTGTTTCTCGTTTGTTTCCTGGAAACCTGTTTTAACGAAGTCACTCCTTCTTTCAAGATAGAAGCAGCTGCCTGTTGCGCCACGATACTGATGTCCTGTTGGGTCACTGTTATGACGCCATTAATTGATTATTACCATCTAATTTATTCTTGACTGAACCAGTACGTCTCAGAAGGCGGCAGAGACAAGGACTTCTTCACTATGGAAATTTTATAGTAGTCCTCCTTTTATGCGGGAAATATTTAGCCCTCGGTCACTTCTACGATTTTTATCTTTCAGTTACCATTTATTTCAAATAAGGCGTTCTTAAATGGCGAGAAAAATAATGAGTCGCGCCATGGTTCGAAGTTAATGTTGTCTGCCTGTAACGTCTTCAGTAAGAGAGTTAATAGTTCGGAGAAAGGTAACATCATACCTAGAGTTGCATTCTGCCAAAACTACGTTTCGGTTGTTTTGTTACAATACACAAAAGACGTAGTAATTGGTAGAATTACCGGTAGAATTGGTGGCACTAGTAGGGAAAGAATAACAAATGAACGAGACACTGGGAGCCAACTACTTCTCTTCGTTTTGTTTGTTTTGCACATAATTAGAAACGCACATGGTTCAATGCTAGTTCACAGCGTATTCTATATCTTTACAAAACGTAAATTGCGCTTTTATGTAGCCAAAGCAATTACTTTTGATACAAGTACATTTCACATACACAAACATAAATAGTGTATTATTATTTTTGTTCTTCATACGTAATGGAACGTCCTCCATCGTGATCAGTTGCAAGAGTTTCCTGTCATTATTGACAAGTGATAATGTTGTTTATGAATAACAAAAACATGTTTTATATAAGCTGCACGAAGTACTGAGTGATGCTTCATATCTTTGTCTCTTGCCGTTATTTTTTTTTATTTTATCTCTTTCTGAGTAAATTGCGTTTTATAGCGCTATGTGATAAACCAGCATTGTATTTTTTAATTTTTACCATAACGTCCCTCTGTTCTACGATAAAAAGGCACTTTTTTCGAATAAAACCTAAATTAAACACTGACAGTTTCAGTTTTGCTATATATGCTGTTTATTCTTAAGTAATGGACAGCAGGGTAGCTACGTAAAACAAAAATTTTCCTTACATTACGTGCCCTTTATGTATCTTCACTTAGTTTCTAGACGGTTCACTGCTTCCGGTTTCTGGGTGAATCTAGTAAGACACTGATCGCATACGCGAACAAAGCGACCGAAATGAGGTAACGCCCAACAGATATGCAACACAACTAACGCACAAGTATTGCGTTTACGATCTTAATTGGACAAAGACAGTGGGACAGCTACCGTAGTTTACACTTAATTGTGACACTCTTCAGTATAGTACGGTGGTTTTACAACTCTAATCACACCACTTCCGGTTCTCGACCTTAAACCTCTTGTCTGAACAACGGGTCCCGTCGGAATAAAATCCTTTCTGTCTCATTCTATCAACCAGCCGCTTTCACGAAGTACTTTTTAGTAGCTGGAACCCAACTCTGGAATAACTTCTCTCATTACGTCAGAGAACAGAGTAATAGCTACATTTTCAAACGACGGTTAATGACGTATCTACTAAAGGAACAAAAATGCCTGCATTGTTCTTGTACTCACTTGTTACCTCATTATAAGCAAATAATCATCTTTCCAACCTGATCTTCCTCAATTCCCAAAGCTTCCGGACGGTACAGTGTCCATAACTGACTACTGCAACTTCCGTGTTGAGCTACTGAGACGGTCAACATGGCTGCTGGTCCTACGCTCCCATGCGTTTGTTAGACGTGAGTGTGACTACTCAAGAGTGACTGGCCCGACTGCCCCACATTCATGTTCCGATAATTATTTGGCGACTACTGAAGATGGAGCTTTAGGCTTCGGAAGCGGTCGTGCGACGAACATGAAATTACTGGCAACTGTAGTGGATTTTTTTATTGTATTAGAAGGAAAGCTCCTACAGTCAATATCCAGAAACCAACGCCTGTGCCTACATAGACCAATCTGTCCTCTTTTAACTACCTTCTTCCTATACTCAATTATAGTCTTTCGGTAGTCAATTCGCGACTGTGAAGCAGCGCGACCTTGCTACAAGTTTTCCTGTCTAGTGCAGCATCAAAACTGAGCGAGACAGCGTAGTGGTTAGCACTCTGGACTCGCATTTGGGAGTATGACTGTTTATACCCGTGTTGAGCCATCCTGATTATAGGTTTTCCGTGATTTCCCGAAATCACTTTAGGAAAATGCCGGGATAGTTCCTTTGAAAGGTCACGGCCAATTTCCTTCCCAATGCTTCCTTAATCCAAACTTCAGCTCTGTCTCTAATGACCTCGTTCTCTACAGGATGTTAAACACTCCTCCTGTAACATCTAAAAGCATAAACACGAAACCAAACAACAATAATAACTTCACTTTGGGCACTTCACTTAACTAAAATGCTCTCTTTACCTTACGTTGACCACGTGTTTACTTAACTGAAATTTTATTTGGCTTTCGGACTTCTGTTGAAGTGTTTAGTAGACAAACCATTGGGTCGTCGTTCAGCAGCGAAGTTTTCGACGTATCTCACGGCTCACCTAAACATATTGACTGTATTCACCACTGGAACAGGAATTGTGACTAAACTCACCTTGAGAAATTCCTATTGAAATTTAATGCTTCTGTTTACTGTATATGGACGCCACGCCCTCAACGAACGAATTTGGAAAGTTAGCTCTGCTCACTCAACTTGGAAAGTTATTTAAGTTAATTTTTAATTAACTTAAAATTTGCTTTTGAGAATCAGAATGAAACTGAAAAATGTTATTGACCTCATTTCAGTACTTTCAGTATTTCTCACAATTCAGTTAAAGTTAGTACTTGTCATTCAAATACAGAAAATATATCCTTTCATATTTAAGAAATTGACTTCATAAAAATGAATTTTACTCAGATGACGTAGCAAAGTGACCCATCAAAAATGCATAATATTACGACACACTGGCTTTTGAGACAATATTGGAACTACTGTGTCTGCTGTTAGCATAACCGTCATTGCATTTGAACAACAGATTCAAGAAAAATGAAGTGGATATTGAAATCAAAGTGACTCTCTGTAGGAATAAATGACAGTATACTGAATAAAACGAAGTTGATCACAAACGAGTTGAATTAAATCTGACTCTCCTACATGTTAATGAGAATTAAAGAAGTACATAGTTTCCTTGTTAATTGCAGCACCGTTGATGATGTATGCCAAAGAAACACTTCTGGAATTTCTTCATGTCTCTGATTAAAACGATAAAAAATGACACAGCGTCGCCAAAGCTGCAGATGTGCTTGAAGTGAAATTGTGCACTGCTGTAAACCAATAATTGAGTCTGGTAAGTATTGCAAACACAACTCTTACTTATCAGAAACAACTTCTGTATTAAAGAGTATTAATAACCGTCCCCCTCCAATGTTTTGTGCGGGTGTAGCCACAAAGTGTAAAGTTTTGCGGACTGCATCAAAAGAACACGACTGCCCACTGTTACTGCTTTCTCGCTATTTCTCCTCCGTGGAGTCTGCCTGCGGTAAAGTATTTTTGTGTGTAAAAGGTGTCCCCAAAACGGAACACAAGAGGGCCACCTGTCCTAGCTCCCCTACGTGAACACTGTGCACCGGTCTGGCTACATCTCATTTTCTGTAGTAGAAAAGGTGTTTTCCCAAACGGATGTAACAAGAGCAGAAGCTTCATAGCGTTGCCCTTTCTTATACATGTTTTGCTGCGTTTTACAATAATAAATAATATTAAGGACGAGCTCACGGGGCACCTAAATGATTTGTCTGATCTTCTTAATCGTAGAACAATACTTTAATCGCGAATTTATCACTATAATTAAAACTTTACAAAATTTAGCAGATAAGCACGTTAGATCTAAACAGCACACCACGTAAGTGGACAATAACACTGTTCTATTATACTCTCGTTCCAATTTCTTTGTTATGTAGAGAGTAGAAACTACATCAAATGCTGTATGCGATTACTACGCATCCTGACACATCCTTCAGTTCTTCTTCGCACTGAATCACGCACTCTTTCAAATAAACCTGGCTCTTTTCGGAATGCGTCACTTGGATTAGTCAGACGCTCCTGTAATACGCTTTTAAATGCTCCATAGTCAGAAATCCAATCGACTCCGGTCATGCTCCTTGATCAATTCTGTTGCACCGAGCGAGGTGGCGCAGTGGTTTGACACCGGACTCGCATTCGGGAGGACGGTGGTTCAATCCCGCGTCCGGCCATCCTGATTTAGGTTTTCCGTGATTTCCCTAAATCGCTCCAGGCAAATGCCGGGATGGTTCCTTTGAAAGGGCACGGCCGACTTCCTTCCCCATCCTTCCCTAATCCGATGAGACCGATGACCTCGCTGTCTGGTCTCCTTCCCCAAACAACCCCAACCCAATTCTGTTGCAAGATCAACAGAATCTGAGGTGATGCCCCACTCCGGCAGGGGTGGCCCGGAGGTTCTAGGCACTGCAGTCTGGAACCGCGTGACCACTACGGTCGCAGGTTCGAATCCTGCCTCGGACATGGATGTGTGTGATGTCCTTAGGTTAGTTAGGTTTAGGTAGTTCTAAGTTCTAGGGGACTGATGACCTCAGAAGTTAAGTCCCATGGCGCTCAGAGCCATTTGTACCAAAATTTGATGCCCCGCTACTCAGATAAAACACAGTCGTCGTTTTTCAGCAAGCGTAAACTTCTCAAGTAGTGCTAGTAATTCACCGTGTAAGAACATCCACACTGCATAGTGGTGTAATATAGTATGCCATCTCTTGTGAATCCTCCCTGTTCGTAATTACTACACCTTACTCATTGAAACTAGAATGGCCAATATCTCAGTAGGTATTGGTCTCAGGAAGTATCATTATAGGGAGTTTTTCTTGCGTTTTTGACCGATACTCGTATTATCTGCTGTAGGAGTATGTGACTTGCTTAAACACACTCCCCTTGGGGGAGGAGGAGGAGGAAGATCACATATCCTCTTCCCCATACCGGTTCAGTCCCCACCTAAGTAGATTCATGAGTGGAGCAAAGAAAAGAATGACAGATAAACGGTGCAAAGGATGGTCGTCTATTCCATCTAACGGGGCTCGCAGAGTTGTTACACAGACATATATATTGTGTAGCAAGTGACACCTGTGTGTGTACCTTTCAGAGGCTAACCTAAGCGAGAGGGATCAAAATATCTATTTTGAACAAACGTCGTAGTTTATTTCGTCCTTAGTATCTGAATGCTTAGGGTCGGCATCACCATGACCCAACAGTGTAAGACAGTACTGAATGAAGAGTGTTTTGTTAGAAGTCCGGCGGCCGCGTCCGGTTTCTCGTTCTCAGGCTTATCGCTTACGAAGCCACCGCCGCCGGCTTCTCCGGCCAGGCAGTTCCCGTGAAGACCAGGACATGCATGCGGACGGCGTAGCAGCGGGGCGTCCGCATGACTCACCATCGGCTAATATTTCTTGCATGTTGCTGGCGACACTGCCCTCCAGAAGCCTTCCGCGTCCGCCTTTGTCCAGCACCGGAACCACTAAATAATGTACACCAGCGATAATATAGAAACCTTTGTTCTTCCCCGTCAGAGAGCAGCTAGTGCCACCATTACTTATTAATGGCGTTTCTGTCGCTCCCTTTTATGGTGAAACCTACAGAAGTTGCTGCAGTCCCGACACCGAAAGGCACGAAACCTTTTAAGGGACTGTATAATGTCAATTAATCGACTGTGAGAAAATGTTAGTACTGCTATGGAACGATTGGTTCACTTTATGAATATCGGAGAGGAAAGCATTTGTTATAGAAGAAAAGAGATGAAGTTCTAGAAAAGACAAGAAAGGGTATGCACAATGAAATGCTTATTATGAAGAGGCAATCAAATGGAAACTAACATTCTGTTCATCTAGTGCCTGCGTTAGAACCAATGGACAGACGAAAAGGAGACATAAAAGCCACTGATTATGCTAGTATGAGAAGGTGAAACATGTTCGGTCGAAAACAGAACAAATATTGAGTTGTAAAAGATGGGTAACAATATCTGCTCTCATATCCAGGGCGTGTACAAAAATATAGTAGCACCAAAAATACATTAACGCTCCGAATACAGTGTAGGAGATCCGTAGGCGTTCAAAACAGCTTCCAGTCGTCTGGTAATGGATAATAAATGTCCTGTGTGTTTTTGAAGGAATGTGATACCATTAATCCTGCAAAATAGTGCCGAGTTCAGTTAACGATGATGTGGTGGGTGGCGAACAGGCTCCCGTCTCTCGAACGTAAACAACAAAGAATCAGTTTCCAAGATGCTACTCCTGGCGGGTGTAAAAACGAATATGCGCAATGAAAAATACTGAAAGCGAAAATGAAGATTTGGCCCTGTCTGACTACCCCCTGAAGCAGCTTTTAGGATCTCTTAAGCCTTAATATACATATAAATTACAACTTAAATCATAAATTAATGAGTAAGGGAACTAGTAACTAGGCCGGCCTCTGTGACGGAGCGGTTCTAGACGCTTCAGTCTGGAATCGCGCGACCGCTACGGTCGCAGGTTCGAATCCTGCCTCGGGCATGGATGTGTGTGATGTCCTTAGGTTAGTTAGGTTTAAGTAGTTCTAAGTTCTAGGGGACTGATGACCTCGGAAGTTAAGCCCCATAGTGCTCAGAGCCATTTGAACGATTTTTTTGTTCCACAAACAAAACATCATCATGGTCATGTATTATTAGAGAGTTGAGAACTACGATCACAACTAAGTCTAAAAGAACTGGCCTGTTTCTGGACAAGTTTGATGGGTGAGTGCTAGTACGGCGGCAACGTGACGAGAGCTGGCATTCTTTCAAGGTTTTGTAGAAGCACAGCGATCCTGGCGTGACTGTGAGGAAGCGACCAGGTGTGACTCCATATCAAGGCTGGTAGTGACTGAGGGACCTAAGATGGCAGAACGCTGTGTCACGGATATCCTGCGTCCTCGTGTGTTACCTCTGATACGTCAGTATCGTGGTGCCATTTTTCAGCAAAACAAAGCTCGTTCACACATGGCACGTGTATCAGTGAATTGTCTGCCTAATGTTGAGGCTTTCCCGTCACCAGCAAGGTGATCTGTCCTTGATGAAATATGCGTGGGATCAATTCGGATATGAACATCCCTGTGCCATTGTCGAATCAATGACTGACAGCTGTGGTTCAGCTTGTCTCAGGAGAAGATACAATAGTTTTATGACTCGCTTCCCCACGGAGTCAGTGTGTGCATCCACTACAAAGGGGGAGCAACTTCATACTGATGAGTGGGCTCATACTGCCAAGTTCTTTGTCAGTAAGTCTCGGTTTTGTGAGTACTGCCTAGCAACCTGTCAGCACGTGAAGGTTCACTTCGTTTCCTCCTCCCCTCCTAGGTGAAATGAAATGTCGTGTGGCTACGGCCTCCCGTCGGGTAGACCGGTCACCTGGTGCAAGTCTTTTGAGTTGACGTCTTTTCGGCGACTTGCGTATCAATGGGGATGAGATGACGATTAGGGCAACGCAACACCCAGTCCCTGAGCGGAGAAAATCTCCAACTCTGCCGGGAATCGAACCCGGTCCCCTTGGCACGACAGTCCGTCGCGCTGACCACTCAGCTATCGTGGCGAACTCCCTCCTAGGTGCTTCACTTTTTTTGTCAGGCAGTGTACTTCACCACAGGTATGTACCGAATTTCGAACGTCTACCAGCAAGTGATGCTGTAGGTATAAAAGCTCCCAAGGCTGTTGAGAGTCCTCACTTAGTAAATAATCGCCTCACATGTCCAGGCCACTGCGTCACGAGACGCATAGAGAGCGTTACTACACGATTCTTCCCAGTGCGCTGCGCGAGACGGAACTGGAGCGGCTCGCTCACCGCCGGGACCCGATCACCTTGGCGTCGCGAGGCGGGCCCGTCTCAACACGCAGTTGTGCCGCGAGGCTGGGCCGGGCCGGGCCGGGCTCGGGCTGTGCTGCTCATCTACATTCCGCGCGGGCCACCAATGATGCGACGCCGACGATGACGAGAGCGGGATGGGACGTGCGCCGCGTTACCACAGCGAGGAACCCTCGCCCGCTGCCTGCGTCTCCATCGCGCATTTGCAGAAGCAGTTTCCCCCCATTTCCCGTGCTTTCTATCGCCGATGCCTTCTGCCGTCTGCCATGCCAATGCTACCCTGCCACCCGCAAACCTACTCGCTGCCCACAACCGTGCCAAGACAGCTAAGAACAAAAGTCTTAATTGGACGTCGGAGAACCACTAAGAAATATGGTGCAGTTACTGTCGATCCGGAGCCATTGACAACATCAGTGGATATAATTTGGTGTCACTGAAGTTATTAAAACTAAGGTCTGTCATGGTAGTTTGTGACTGGTCTATGGGCCTGATTGCAGGCAGAGTAGTAGCCAGTGTGTGGCTATGACCCGGATTGCACTTAGAATAGTAGCCAGCCCCTGGGCTATGGACCTATTGCCGGCAGAATAGTAGCCAGTGTTCAGGCTAGAGGCATCATTGCACGTAGAGTAGTAGCATGTGTTTGGGCTATAGGCCTGATTGCAGGTATAGTACAAGGTGGAGAGCGGTAAATTGCTGACTTGGGAATGAAATTAAAAGAAAATAATGAACGCTTAGAAAGTTCCATTTTTATTTTTCTCATATTGGACAATAATGGAAGTTTCTAATTACATGGCTTAAACAATATATCTGTCAAAAGTCTACCTTCACGACCCACACACTGCCGCAGTCGTTTTCTGAAATTCTCATGCACTCTTTCACGCATGTCTTCTGGTATTCTTACAGTTTCAGCCTCAATATTGTTCTGTAGGTCTTCCAGAAATTCACGGTAATGCCCGCTGTGTGTGCAGCGGCACCGTCTTGTTGATACCAGGTATCACGTAATTGCATTGCCTCGAAAGCCGGCTGGAAAAACTCCTGCGGCATAGTTAAGTAACGATCCGAACTTACAGTTACAGCACGACGATATTTCTGGAAAAAGTAAGGGCTCATGATGCCTACTCGTGATATGGCGCACCACACAGTGACTCGGTCTCAGTGCATGGGTCTCTAGTGAATATGCCTGCGGTTCGTGTCGCACACGTCATGTGTAAGACACTTGCTTTCCAAACTTCTCCAAATTCTTTTCTCCTGTTAGTCCAGATTATGCGTGTTGCGTCCCATTTCGTTTACATCAAGACAATATCGCCCTCGTTGCGTGCTATGAGAATTGCAGTCTTGTATCCTGTACTAGGCCTGATATTCGATCTCCGCTCTCGCATTGTTCCTTCCTCGATTTATACACCCAAGCCATCCTTTCTTTTCGGAGAGAAAAAGCTAAGAATGGAGGGATAGCACAGCAATAATGATTTACCACGTGTAGAAGTATGAAACTGGAATTTGGTTGCAAAAATTACACGTTTGAAAGTGAACAACATTTTCTTCAAAATAATCTCCTCTGCTATTTATACATTTCTCTCACCTCTCCGGTAGGCTGTGAATGCCACTCCAAAAAACAGTTCTTCTTTTGAAGCGAACCAGTCGGCGAGCCATTTTCGTACATAATCGGACGGAGCCAAGTCTGGAGAACAAGCCGCGTGCCCTAGTATTTCCCAACTGAACGCCCCGATCATTTCCCTGACCCGTTTTGCTGTGTGTGATCTTGGAGCAATATGACGTCTTAATGCTTTTCTCCATATTCCGGTCTTTTTCACGTAATGCTAGATTTAAATCGATCAATTGCTGTTGGTAGCGATCAATGTTAACGGTTCGACCAGGTTTAGCAGCTCATAATAAAATTGTTCAAATGGCTCTGAGCACTATGCGACTTAATTTCTGAGGTCATCAGTCCCCTAGAACTTAGAACTACTTAAACCTAACTAACCTAAGGACATCACACACATTCATGCCCGAGGCAGGATTCGAACCTCCGACCGTAGCGGTCGCGCGGTTTCAGACTGAAGCGCCTAGAACCGCTCGGCCACACCGGCCGGCAATTAGAACAAATAAACCGACTGTGAACCTAAGAGTAACACTTAATGCACGTGCTAAGCCAAACCTAATCAACGCGGCATTGTGGACATTTCATGTAAGACAACGTTTCATGTAATTCTGGAAGTTCGGTTTTTGTGTATTTCATGTGCTTAATGTCATTATGAAGAGAAGTGGAAAATGAGCTCTGACACGCAAATAAATTGCTTCCGGACCCATCTCCATGTGACCTATTTTCTTCCTCTGTGTGTGAAGCATGTTTCCTGAAAGTTTGGCCATATCTTTTTGTTACATGCTGTATACCCAGAATGCTTTTAGTGAGATTGCCGCCAGTCGCGAAAGCCTAAGCATTTATATTTCACATACGAGGGCGACTCAATAAGTAACTCGCAAACAGGAATAGAGACTTCAGAGCCGCGTGTACCAACCTCAAATTTATTTTCATTTTTCAGTGTATTCCCCTTGTAAACGTTAACATTTATCCATAGTTCGACAAGGCATTAAATGCCTGAAGCATAGAATTATTGTGGTAGCGTTTGCATATAACGAGTGACCTCTAGGGATGTGACACCTTGGTTTGTTCCTTAAATTGCTGCAGCCCGCGGTGCAGCGAAATATCCCTGTGCCATCTCTGGACAATCAGGGCGGCCAGGACGTTCCTAGTTTGTGACTTCTTTTGTCCTGTGCTGAATTCCTGTGTCAAATTGAACATAAATTTCTACCAGATACAGTTCTAACCATCTAAGGAATCAATTTCGCTATGGACGTAGTCTGCGGACGGTCCCTCGGCTCACAAAAATCACGTTGTTCTAGTCGGGAACAAGTTTGTAGCACAGCTGCTAACTTGACCTGTGCAGATAATTAACCACTGACCATGGAATACTGCCTACGGGCTACCTGCCGTACGACATGTGCTGCTACCTTATACATACGTATAGGTGTTAAATTTAAAACTACACTCCTGGAAATGGAAAAAAGAACACATTGACACCGGTGTGTCAGACCCACCTTACTTGCTCCGGACACTGCGAGAGGGCTGTACAAGCAATGATCACACGCACGGCACAGCGGACACACCAGGAACCGCGGTGTTGGCCGTCGAATGGCGCTAGCTGCGCAGCATTTGTGCACCGCCGCCGTCAGTGTCAGCCAGTTTGCCGTGGCATACGGAGCTCCATCGCAGTCTTTAACACTGGTAGCATGCCGCGACAGCGTGGACGTGAACCGTATGTGCAGTTGACGGACTTTGAGCGAGGGTGTATAGTGGGCATGCGGGAGGCCGGGTGGACGTACCGCCGAATTGCACAACACGTGGAGCGTGAGGTCTCCACAGTACTTCGATGTTGTCGCCAGTGGTCGGCGGAAGGTGCACGTGCCCGTCGACCTGGGACCGGACCGCAGCGACGCACGGATGCACGCCAAGACCGTAGGATCCTACGCAGTGCCGTAGGGGACCGCACCGCCACTTCCCAGCAAATTAGGGACACTGTTGCTCCTGGGGTATCGGCGAGGACCATTCGCAACCGTCTCCATGAAGCTGGGCTAAGGTCCCGCACACCGTTAGGCCGTCTTCCGCTCACGCCCCAACATCGTGCAGCCCGCCTCCAGTGGTGTCGCGACAGGCGTGAATGGAGGGACGAATGGAGACGTGTCGTCTTCAGCGATGAGAGTCGCTTCTGCCTTGGTGCCAATGATGGTCGTATGCGTGTTTGGCGCCGTGCAGGTGAGCGCCACATTCAGGAGTGCATACGACCGAGGCACACAGGGCCAACACCCGGCATCATGGTGTGGGGAGCGATCTCCTACACTGACCGTACACCACTGGTGATCGTCGAGGGGACACTGAATAGTGCACGGTACATCCAAACCGTCATCGAACCCATCGTTCTACCATTCCTAGACCGGCAAGGGAACTTGCTGTTCCAACAGGACAATGCACGTCCGCATGTATCCCGTGCCACCCAACGTGCTCTAGAAGGTGTAAGTCAACTACCCTGGCCAGCAAGATCTCCGGATCTGTCCCCCATTGAGCATGTTTGGGACTGGATCAAGCGTCGTCTCACGCGGTCTGCACGTCCAGCACGAACGCTGGTCCAACTGAGGCGCCAGGTGGAAATGGCATGGCAAGCCGTTCCACAGGACTACATCCAGCATCTCTACGATCGTCTCCATGGGAGAATAGCAGCCTGCATTGCTGCGAAAGGTGGATATACACTGTACTAGTGCCGACATTGTGCATGCTCTGTTGCCTGTGTCTATGTGCCTGTGGTTCTGTCAGTGTGATCATGTGATGTATCTGACCCCAGGAATGTGTCAATAAAGTTTCCCCTTCCTGGGACAATGAATTCACGGTGTTCTTATTTCAATTTCCAGGAGTGTATATGCCATATTCTGACGTTTACGATTTACTTAATGACTCACCCTCGTACGTTCCAGGATGTACTGCCTCATAATAGAAGGAGTTGGCGTCGTAATATGTTTGTCTGAAGTGTGATCAAAAGTAACGGGAATTTTTTTATTTGCGCGGACATTATACATCCGTTTTGCAAAACTTTTTATCTTGTTGGTAAAACTGTTCTTGACGTATGTTTGCATTTACAGCTGTTTTGAATGTGTAGTATATTATTGACAATCGGCGAATTTTTACTAACGAACATGATGGATCTGCATTAAATTTTGCTCGAAAAACGGAATATAGCGGAGCGCCGCATACGAAACGTTGACTATGACTTTCGTAGAACCTGCTATGAGTAGTACAGGAGTTTACGAGTGGATAAAAGTTAGAAAGAGGGTCGAGAAGACGTTGAAGGCGATGACCACCCTGGACATCCTAGCACAACAATTCCTAACGACAGTGTGGAAGGAGGAGAGATAACGTTTCTGGAAAATAGCGGCGTCGCCATCAGAGAGGTTGCTAATGATGACGGCATATGCTTTGGCTCAAGCCAAGCCACTTTTTCGGATGTTTCGGGCACGAAACTTGTAGCAGTGAGGTTTGTTTGGAAATTTCGACCAAAAACTACGTCGTGCAGACACCACTCAGGAACTGCCAAATAAAAACGACAACGTTCAAGAGGATTACAACAGGTGACGAAAAATGGTTATACTGTCCCAAACGTCCCAATGGAAATGGCCCAAAGATCAGAGACCGAAAAATCTTTGAGAAGTTTGATTATGTGTGCATCATGAGTTCCTGCACTATGGTGGGACGGTTAGTCTGGGATACTACTTTGATGTTAGGCGCCGTCTGCGTGAAGCAATCTGAAGAGAACGACCGGAACAGTGGCAAAACCATGCGTCCAACTCGCTTCACGATAATGCTCTCGTTCACACCTCAATACTTTCTCGTGAGTCCGCAGCCCTTGGTCGTGCGGTAGCGTTCTCGCTTCCCGCGCCCGAGTTCCCGGGTTCGATTCCCGGCGGGGTCAGGGATTTTCTTTGCCTCGTGATGACTGGGTGTTGTGTGATGTCCTTAGGTTAGTTGGGTTTAAGTAGTTCTAAGTTCTAGGGGACTGATGACCATAGGTGTTAAGTCCCATAGTGCTCAGAGCCATTTGAACCATTTGAACTTGCTCGTGGTATCTTCGAAAAAAAAAAAGAAAAAAGAATGTTACATTGCCTCAGCCACCTACTCGCCGGACATGGTCTACTGCAACTGCTTTCTATTTATTTATTTATTGCCATGTTACCTGATGTTTTAAGACAGGTCGTACATCTTACAATTTTCGTTTCTCATCTTTTTACAGTTTCCTTTTCTTTTGTTTTATCTACAACATTAACAGAGAGTAATACTTTTCAAAATAACAATAATTTAAGGTTGAAATGTAAATAAAATTTTGGTGTTTTTTAAGAAGAATATAAAAAGGTGATAAGATAGACGAGAGATTTGTCAGTACCATCACCGAATGTGACTGACGGTGAATGCATCAGAATGATTTCTTCGAGCCCTTCACCGCCAGTCATACGCACACAGAAACACACACACACACACACACACACACACACACACACACACACACACACACACGCAAATGGTTATTAGTAGAGAAACTGCTTTCTATTCCCGAGGCCGAAGAGAACCATGAAATGACGCCACCATTGAAGAGATAAAAACATTCGGGAGGACGATGGTTCAATATCGCGTTCGGCCATCCAGATTTAGGTTTTCCAGGCAAATGCCGGGATGATTTCTATGAGAGAACACGTCCGAATTCCTTCCTCACCCTTGATGGAATTCGAGCTGCTTCTTCGTCTCTAACGACCGCGATGTCGACGGGACTTTAAACCTAATCTTCCCATTTTTGCTATAAAAACAAAATCACTTAAGGAGCTGAACACCATAACAAAAAATAAGTTCCAGAAGTGCTCTCAAGATTGGAAAAAAGCGCTGGCGCAAGTGTATTGTATCTGAGGAGGATTAGTTCGAAGGGGACAAAGTTGACATTGACGAATAAATAAAGATACTTTAAGATAAACAAAAATTCCTGCTACTTTTTTTATCATACCTCGTATAGCCTTTCCTTCCAATTTTAATAACCGGAGACATTCCGGAGTCATAGATTCAGTGAGTAATATTCAGCTGACTGCAGAAATTGCGTAAAACGCTGGCTCATCAGAGTGGGTCTTATTTTATTGCAGCGACTAGTTCCTGCCACTCGACGTTTAAGTTCTCTTACTGGACCACTTCAGTCGTCACGAGCGGGAATCAATAACCGGTCCGGAGGTGATGTCATGCTCCACATTGCCGTCAGTACCTGCCGCCACCGGCCGCGGATGGGAAAAAGAGGATAGGAGACGAGAGGAGAGGACGGCAGTAAGAGTAGCTGAGGTCATTAAAACGAATGGTCAGCAGGAGTTAGCTCACCAGGCCCGGCTGGCGCGAGTGGGCGGCGTGGGAAGACGAGGCACGCAGGTCTGGTAGTAGCCGCAGGGCAGCGACAGCTCGCAGATGCTGCGCCCTTGAGAGTGCTGACTTACACCTTGTCGTCTGAGCGCCCGTTCTGCAGGGAACCCCAACCATCTCCCCCCACCCCCAAACCACCATGGTGTGTGTGTGTGTGTGTGTGTGTGTGTGTGTGTGTGTGTGTGTGTGTGTATGTGTGTGTGTGTGTGTATGTGTGTGTGTGTGTGTGTGTGTGCCCCCTCTCCCCCCCCCCCCCCCCCCCTCTATCGTGTGTTTCGGAGACACAGTGCGTACGTGTCAGAGTGCAGATTCAGAGGGTGCACCACTGGTTGGAATACCATCTTAAACTACAGTTGCACTTGATATGAGCGGAATAGTTTCCTCCATCAAAGATGGTTCTATAAGATGTACGGCGCTACGTGATTCAGAGTACCGTGTGATCAACCTCTCCACCTTTCTTTTCATATACTCCGTGGCCCCTGGTCTTCCAACACCATACAGGTTCCATGCGACTCGGCAAAGTTCTAATACACCATCTGATCAACACACTGACTGCCACGCGGCCGCAGGCGGCCACAGCACGCCGGCATGGCGCTGAAATATCAACCACCATGCGTGCAGAAATCTGCATCTCACAAGTAGGGTTGTTGATATAAATCGATATAACCACCTATCGGTGTTTCCAAGGAGTATCGATAGATATCGGAGGTATCGTTGCCATAGATATATCGATAGCACATTGGCACACCGAGTGCCGATATTTTTATTTTATATTTTACTCTTTTCAAATTTTTCGGTAAATATTTGAAATTGTTCTTTTGAAATTGTAGCGGAACGTAGTTTTACTTTCACTTTGTGAAGGAGTGTTACTACTTTTTGAGCATTCATCACGTCCAGTCTTGCTGTTTGACTGTGTGAAGCAAGTATATATAGGTGCCACGAAGAAGAAGTCCGACTGCACTGGGGGTGGAGGTGTGAATGGAACAACAAGATTTCCGGTGTGCGGAAATAGCACATCAGTTGCGTTAAAAAGCAATTCTTAACGCAACTAGTGTTTCTTCAGAAACAGCTGAACAAAAATCTAAATGCGTTGGGAGGAGACATTTGAGGAGAAATGTTGGCGTATTAGGTGCTCGGCGCTGCCAAGAGAAATTGCAGAGTTTAACATCACCACGCAGTTTTGACATTCCAAGTGCTAGGTCGCTGGCGTTGGTAGAAATGGAAAAAACTATGAAGTCTACATGAAGTATTCCGCACAAATTCGATATGTGACGAACTGAATGACGGACCCAGTAGACACCTTTCATTGGTACCTTCATCGACTTCCTTTCCAGTTTTAACTCGAAGGAGATAGGCGCGCTGCTAGATTGTTGACGTGCAGAATAACAACAAAATAATATTTAAATATAGAGTTCTAAAAACTGGCAGTATATTTACTAGGTACAGTCGATATTTTTATTGTCCGGTAAGTCGCTATTTTTTCCGTCGGTATATCGATATACCAATATTTTTTTCGAATGTCGAGGGGAAATTATGATAGCTTTTAAATATCGACAAAGCAGACTCCCGTTATTTTTAAAAATATCAACAGTCCTAGTTACAAGTACCTAGTACAGGTTAATGTGGCGTGTGCCCATCCTGCACCTGTATGTGGGTTTAAACCAAACGGGGGACAATTTCAATGAGATGTCGCAACGTCCATGGAGGAATCTCAGCCCATTCGTCCTCAAGGTACTGATGTTGGACAGTGGGGTCTGGACCGAAATCGACGTTCAGACCCATCCCAAAGGGTGAAAGGACTCTGAGCAGGTCCGTCTTTTTCAGGAATTTTAATATCCAGAGACCAATGCCGCAAAGTCGCTGCTTCACGACAGGCTTCATTGTCAGGTGCATACAAACACGGGCATGGATGTGTATGTTGTTCTTAGTATAAGTTAGTTTACGTTGTGTGTAAGTCTAGGGAGCGATGACCTCAGCTTCTTGGTGCCTTAGGAATTCACACACACACTATCGCTGACACAAACAGTCATCGTCCCTAAACTTTTCCTCTGTTTTACATACTACAAAACGCTGTGCGATGTGTTCACATCGTTCTGCATTTAGCGTCTGCTTCAGCGTGACAGCACCGTACTGTAAAACCATCTCCTCCATACTTCTCTGTTGGCACTACACATGATGGCAGGAAACGTCGTCAAGCGATTCGCCTAACCTAAGCTCGTGCACAGGATTGCCACAGGGTGCAGCGTGATTCATCACTTCAAGCCACTCGTTTCCAGTCACCCACTGTCCAGTGGCAGCACCAGCCCAGGCGTCATTTGGCAGTGACTATAGAAGCTTGTCGGCCATTGTACCAGATTCTACGTAACTCTCTGCGCACAGTCACTGTGCTACCTAGTAGTGGTTTGGAACTTATGGGAGGCTAATTTCATGTAGTTTTCTTACAGTCACCTTTCGCGATGCTCGACAGTCCCTGTCCAACAGTACGGTCTTTGTTTAGTTGTGGCTATTCCTTCGGGTTTACACATCACAATCAAATCACCAACAGTCGACTTGGTCAGCTTTAGAAGGGTTGTAACGTCTCTTATGGGTTTGTTAGGTGACATCCACGTATGAAGCCACTGAGCTCTCGTGACAGACCCATTGTGGTGTTACTGCTTCTCTACTGACAACAAAATTCACCCCCTCATATGCTTTTGTTCTGGTGGGCACGCCTCTCGTGACATCTAGTGCTGAATTACGCATTACTTCTGTTTGGAGACTGTGTACTGCTGACAAGTGCTGGCTGTGGAGGCACGACGGACGCTGGAGGAACCGGATGTCGGCGAGGGCGGCACCGCAGGAAACGCCCCGAGAGCTGGCGCCAGTCCGGAGCGCAGCTCACGACGGCAGAGGCGTCGGCACCGGTGTCTGCGTCTGCGACCGTAATGGGATTGTTGCCCCCGCTGCCTGCGGCTGTCTCTGGGCGGAACGAAAACAAGTGGTGCGCCGCGCCGTACCGTGTGGAGGTATTCGCGCCGCGGGCTCCGTGGTGTGGCGCGGCAGCGAGACGCGAAATTACAGCCCAGCCCGGCTCACGACCGGGCGTAGCCAAAGCCGTCCGCTCGACTCGACCCACCGGAACAGGTCGCTGCTGGGCGCTAGCCGGGTATGGCACGGCCACACTCACGGCGCCAGTGTCCAACGTTTCCGACAGTATTTGTACCGTATCCGTTAAGGTACTACGCCGCCACGTACAACGTATCAGCTGCCTGTTCACTTATTAGAGACCGAACGTCACACAACAACATCTCCATTCGACGTTACTGCCATAATCGTGAAGATTAGGGTAGAAGAACGGATCCTCAAAATTACAGACCAATATCCTTGTTGCAGGATTCTCGAACATATTCTCAGTTCGAATATAATGAATTTCCTTGAGACAGAGAAGTTGCTGTCCATGCGTCAGCACGGCTTTAGAAAGCATCGCTCCTGCGAAACGCAACTCCCCTTTTTTTCACATGATATATTGCGAACCATGGATGAAGGGTATCAGACGGATGCCATATTCCTTGACTTCCGGAAAGCGTTTGACTCGGTGTCCCACTGCAGACGCCTAACTAAGGTACGAGAATATGGGATTGGTTCCCAAGTGTGTGAGTGGCTCGAAGACTTCTTGAGTAATGGAACCCAGTACGTTGTCCTCGACGGTGAGTGTTCATCGGAGGTGAGGGTATCATCTGGAGTGCACCAGGGAAGTGTGGTAGGTTCGCTGTTGTTTACTAGCTACATAAATGATCTTTTGGATAGGGTGGATAGTAATGTATGGCTGTTTGCTGATAACGCTGTGGTGTACGGGAAGGTGTCATCGTTGAGTGACTGAGGATACAAGATGACTTGGACAGGATTTGTGATTGGAGTAAAAAATGGCAGCTAACTCTAAATATAGATAAATGTAAATTAATGCAGATGAATAGGAAAAAGAATCCTGTAATGTTTGAATACTCCATTAGTAGTGTAGCGCTTGACACAGTCACGTCGATTAAATGTTTGGGCGTAACATTGCAGAGCGATATGAAGTGGGACAAGCATGTAATGGCAATTGTGGGGAGGGTGGATAGTCGTCTTCGTTTCATTGGTAGAATTTTGGGAAGATGTGGTTCATCTGTAAGGAAGACCGCTTATAAATCACTAATACGACCTATTCTTGAGTACTGCTCGAGCGTTTGGGATCCCTATCAGATCGGATTGAGGGAGTACATTGAAGCAATTCAGACTGCTAGATTCGTTACTGGTAGGTTTGATCATCACGCGAGTGTTACGGAAATGCTTCAGGAACTCGGGTCGGAGTCTCTAGAGGAAAGGAGTCGTTCTTTTCGTGAATCGCTACTGAGGAAATTTAGAGAACCAGCATTTGAGGCTGACTGCAGCACAATTTTACTGCCGCCAACTTATACGAGTATTTCGCCGAAAGACCACAAAGATAAGAGGGATTAGGGCTCGTACAGAGGCATATAGGCAGTCATTTTTCCCTCGTTCTGTTTGGGAGTGGAACAGGGAGAGAAGATGCTAGTTGTTGTACGAGGTACCCTCCGCCATGCACCGTGTGGTGGATTGCGGAGTGTGTATGTAGATGTAGATGTAGAAGTAGAAGATGATGTAACAGCCAGACATTTCATGTGGGCGTTACAGCGCGACATGTACACTGCAGGCACACGTCGTGAGCAGAGATGGGCAAAGTCGTTTATCCTTGGGAACTAGTTCACTGGTGATCGTTCTTTTTTGCGAACCGTTAATTTTTAATCGTTCACCGTTCATTGTGCTTGGTATTTGGCTCTTAAGAAAAACTGAAAATTAGTAGCTCAGGGTGGAAGGCCCCATGAGGGCACTTGCCTCCCCCCCTCGAGTACAGAGTTCTTATTCATAAACTTGTAATTCTCGTCATTCTGCAAAACATCTCGTTTAGCCAACTGCAGCGTTATGTGGCTGATCGCAGTGAAATAATATAAGATGGCGCAAGAAAAACAGGCCCCGAGTACAGACTGCTTGCCAATTACGCACGATTTGTTGATCGCTACGAGTAGAATAGATAAACATGTAATAATTAGGTACTGAAGAAATAACAAATAAGCTACTGCAAACAACTTCGACGAAGACGATTGGTAAGCAACAATGAGCAGTCTAGTGCTCGGGGCCAGTTTTTCGTGTGCCACCCTGTACCCCTCAAATAATATTGCAGGAGTTATCATATTCTCTTTACAAAATGTGACACCATACACTCGAATACGAAGCGCGGGCTTCATTCGATTGAAAGTCGGTCTGCCTTCCATAACAATGAACATGCTCTTTTGCCTTGGATCAAAAAGATACGGAAAATAGCCACTCGTGTGTGCCGTGCCGACATCCTTTGCACGTGAACCAACATCTTGCCTTTTCACAAGTATTTCTTCTGCTGTTTATCGAAATAGTGAAGTATACATATCAGGTAACTTTTATGTAATTGACGTAATTATAAAATAAATTTTAATTACCCGTCGTGGACGCTGAATAGAATACGAAAAGAACCAGAAGTTCAGAGTTGCATAAAATGTTTGAAAGAGATCTAGTATTGGCGTGCGAGGCGAACGAAACAAACAACTCGATACTGAACTAGCTATGAGCAATCGGCAGTGGAACTGTAACGAGTCGCCACGCGAAGGAGGACGAGTCCGGCCGAGCGAGAACGAGACCGAAACAAACGGGATCGAGGCTGGAACGAGACTGGCCAACGTGCCGTTCGGGAACGAGACCGACTGTTTCCCGTTCCCGGGATCTGTAAGTAGAAAGCCGAGACCGAGACAGACGGGAACGGGACCGAGGCTGGAACGAGACCGGACGACGTGCCGTTGCGGGAACGAGAACGACCGTTTCCCGTTCCCGGGAACTATAAGTAGAAAGCCGCGACCAAAGCGAACTATGAAAGACCGTTCCTTAGAATTCGTTCCTCGCTCGTTCCGTTCATCTAGGTGAACCGTTCCTTTCGACCCGTTAGCTCACGAACGACCCATCTCTAGTCGTGAGTGTTCCATCCGCTCACACTGTGTCTTCCTTACGCAGGCGATAACGCATGGTCGTGGTGGCCAGTAGATACGGTACACAACCGCACGCATAGGCGTCGTCACGCTGCAAGGCCAGTCTGCAGTGTGACCCAATGTAATTACGGTCCGACGCCATAGAGGGCGCATAAAACACAGAATCGAGGGCCAGCAAGATATACGGACCCTGCGACGAAGTTGTGACGTCACACTAGTTGGCTTGTCCTCAATACTTCGCGAACGCTCGGTTCCGTACAATATTTAATTGAAAAGGTACTCCCTAAAAGTCTCAACTTCCTCGTGTGCTGTCGGGAACTTGCACGCATTTAAACACACAGCCAAGAATTATTACACTCATCTGAAACAGTTATTCGCTCGCCGTCGGAGATGGCCAATGGCGCTCTTCAGACCTGCAGTGGCACGTGCTGTGGCGTACGCGCCACGGCATGTCTTTCTCGTGGGCCTCGCATGCTCCCGCCTGACCATCCTCCAATCGCGGATCTAAGCGGTCGCACGGCTTCATTCGGCACAATCTCGCAGTGTTGCAGCATCCGCCGAGATTCGCGTTTTGCGCGCGTCAACCGACGGTTTCAAAGCCAGCAGAGCCCGACCAGACATTCTTCTAGTTAGTTTGTCATAATTCACTAGACTCAGGACTAGGTCAGTGTTCGTAGTTTGTGACTTTTAACAACACTGCCAAACCTCATCAAGTTACGCAACGGATAAATGTTAATTAATTATTGTTAACTGTCGCTTATTCTATGTTTACAGCATTACTCAGCCACAATTCCACTAAATCTGCTTGGCCCTGCGACGAAGCTGCTGAGTTACTGCGGGGTTAGCAAGCTATCTCAAAAACAGCGAATGTTTTCTGTGGTGAGAGATTTCTCTTTCTGCCACCTTTACGTGTGACGCCAAGTTTTTGGTGTGCCCAACACTTAGGTCTGTTGGTTATAGTCACCTTGACTGCAGTGAGAATCGCGACGTCATTTTCACACTGTTTACTTCGACGTTATCTTTACCTCTGGTGTCCTTAATGCGTCTCCTTATTCATCTAATGCCTACCATCATTCCACAACTGCAGTACCTGATCAGACAGTCCCGGCCTTTTGACGGTACCTTTGCATAACAATAAATCTTCCTTCTCCCTCGTATCAGCCATACGACTGTGGAACCAATTAGCCACGTCTTAGCCAAAATCTTTCTAAATTCAAGAGGAGAGTGAAGCTTTGTCTGTTCTCATAGAAAAGTGATAAGCGTTTAAATATTGCTAAAAAAATCATCAGTATTCTTCTATTGATTCTAATTTTATAATACTCTCACAATGGCGGAACCATTATCAATGTATATTGCAAACGATGTGCGCTTTTCTCAGTTCTTTCTACTGCTGTTTTCTTCCTTCTTCCTTCCATCTCATCTATTAATCTTACCCTACAATCCTTGCTCATTCTCTGACCAACATCCTGTTCTACTTCGATTCCTTCCGTACTGTTGGCCTGCGTTTCTGTTCATATTCGATGCGATTGCTTTTTACGATGTGAATGAGACTGATATTTCCTAAATTCCATCATTACACATATTATTATTCATGATCGTAATCATCATCAGGTGCTGCTTCTGAACCATACAAATTATCCACCTCCGTAGCTGGGTAGTCAACGTGGCTGACTGCCATCCCAAGCATCTGGGTTTGATTCCCGGTGTTGCCAGGGATTTTTTCCCTTGATGGCAGGCCAGATACGGCGCTCACTTACGACCGTACTCGACCGATTAGTAGCAGCTCCAGGTCAAGAAACCCGACAACGAACGGAACAGCGGTTTGCTGTATAGATGGCCACGACACCATTGGCAATGGTTGACATGGTGGCCAGTCGGGCCCCATTAGCCAATCGGGACCAGAACGGCTAACCTTACCTTGCCTTTAACGTACAAACTGTAATGTTCACTCGCTAAGTATGTCTGGTCAGATGTGCCAGGTGAAATAAATGCATGAAATAACACGGTTCGGAAAGCAAGCAAGTGAAGTTACCGGAAATCGCATCCATTGCTCTTAGAAAGTTTTTCCGCCGCTTCAGATTCTTTTTTTTTCTTCTTTTTTTTCTCAGTTGTAGCGGGTGGTTGCTTGGAGGTAGAGTATGGGGAACTCTCATGGCGCGTTCCACATTAAAAAATTATTTCTGTTTGTGGGAGACGTTTTATTGCTTATTAAATTAACAAAAATAATTATGGAGTGATAAAAACGCGTAACGCGGAGTGGGGCGCTTTTTTGAGCCAACGAATAATCAGCGTTGCATTTCAAAACGCAATGTATTCCGTTTGAGCCGTCCCACGTCCCCTAGCTTGCATTTAACGAAATGGCAGGCCTCCTAATGCAGTTTTGTACGCCTCTGACACCATTAGGCGGCATTGTTTCGGCATGGCTAATTACGTCAGCTCGAACATCAAACGTGTTCTGTTTTAAATATCATCTTACACGGCAATTTCATTACATGCCACAGCCACAGAAAACTTTTTTTCCCCCTTTCTTTGTTTTTAGTTCGTGTAAAACAAAACGGAAAAAGCAGCACACGTTTGCTGTATATTTTAACATTCCCAGCTGTTCACGTGTAATTCGCCCCTCCCCCTCACCGACCCTCCGCTTTGATGGCTAATTAGTACAATGATTGATGGAAGGCCGCCCGTGAACGCCATTTGCGCTGAATCGAACCCGCGGGAGCCTTTGTGAAATACAATAAAGTGACGCGAGTTCAAAAGCGGACAAAGCAAACGTTTCGCGCCGTTTCCTTTTGCGGACGTGATACACAATAATTACGTATTTCTCATTACGACCGGAATATAATTTCAAGCTGGTCGTCCGCCGGTCTGTTTCGGCACACGAGCGCGTCGGAGCCGCGGCGGCGGAGTATGGTTTTCCGCTTCTTTGTTGCGGGCTGAACCGAAACCACTTCTCGCCGCAGAACAATGGCTGCGCAAAAAAAAAGAGGAAACAAAAAGAAAAGCGGGTTTCTCGGCAGACTACGCGCGGGGAAACAAGGAGGAGGCAAATAAAAGACAGCACAGGATTGCGCTACAAAACGTGCGTCTCGCATTTAAAACAGACTACGCCACTGCTGGTGAAAGAAGGCTGCAACAATAAATAAAATGGCAACGTAGGAACAAAAGCAAAATCACCGGTTGTCATGGTTCTGTAGGACAGTGTTATGAATGCAGCCCGCTGATGACTATTCACAACGTGTGTTCGATACGCAATTAGTAGCACAAGCATTAGCCCCATTCTTCTCTATTCTTTAAAGTCGTCTCAGTGTGTGTGTGTGTGTGTGTGTGTGTGTGTGTGTGTGTGTGTGTGTAAAACTCTCTCTTTTCACATTGTTCCACGGAACATCACTGTACGTCCATTACAGAAAAGAAAACTTGTTTCGTCGTAATATGATGCGAATCATAATTTGTATTCTGCATGTGTGAAATTCAGTGTATAACTACAGATATCCCACAGCAACGATGTAAAAAAGTGCGGTGTACTTAGACTAAGAGAACTGGCAAAATGAGGCATTGCAGAGTTTTCGGTCACACTGTTGCTTCTGGAACCTCAACGAAATAAGGTAAATATTTTTTTACACATAATTAATGAATTTTCCCATTATGACTCGTGAAATAATTACAAAATATTTATTTTTTATTTCTTGTTGAATGAGGTAATAAGGAAGGCAGTTTGGTGTTTGAAATCTCGATGATGTAATGTCATTACAGAGGGATCAATATTTCTGGTTTCACTACGATGGAGAAAGAAATCGTCCTTGTCTTTTTCCAACAAACCGCTGAAAGCTTACATCTGAACGGCAGGAAAGTGATTCGAATCCTATCTCTCGAATAAATTCCACTACATTAACTACTGCGCTACCTCGCTGGGCTTATCATTTCAACGGGGTAAGTAGGCTGATTCTCAGCTAGGAAGAATGCAAAATCTTAACCCCCCTACCTCCAGCCTTCAGTAATACCATACAAGTAAAACACTGATCGGTGAGGGTAACCTTCTGATAGGTTACTGGTGTATTAAAATTGAGCTGATGATAAAGATGATGAAATTGATTCTGGGTTCGAACCCCAAGAGTGCTGTTTTTAGCATCCTTACTACAGCATTGCCAGAAGAATTTGGCAAATGCAGTGGTAGATGTGTGCAGCATACAGGTGATGGAGGTGTAAAATAATGAGTGTCAAAGATATTCTTGGTTTACTACGCCTCCAGTAGTTGCAAAACGTACTTATTACCAGGCAATTCGTTCTGTCCGACTGTATGACTCCTTACGGCAAGGGACAAAACCAGAGACAGGTGCAGCTAAGTGAATATCTGGCAAATAAACCGCCATTTTGTGGTTGGATGTGAAAGGAACGGATTTTTTAGGGCAGTCGAGGCAATTTTTAACATGAGAATGTGGCTCGTCGCTGTGAAATTCTTGGATAAATATTTTTTTAATTTTCTAGCCGCGTTAAATTCGTTTGTATACTCAAGTTTTAAGTTTTCTACAATTTCCTCTGTCGTCAAGATGACGAATGAACTGTGGTACTAATGAATGGTGTGTCACCGCAGACAGAGATTACTTTCGTGTCTGTGGTGAACGGTAGAAGCTATGCTGACTCCGTTAGATGGTAGCAAACTGAGCTTGAATCTCTGCACCTTGAGAATGCAAACAAATCAGATGCAGCACGAAGACCGAGAAACAGCTGACATGCGACCTTACAGAGATTAGTCAAGGCGAACAACCGTAATCTTTCTAGCATCTCCTCAAATAATTCCAAAATAGGCTGTAATCGCTCTGCATCTTTCTCGGTAGGGCTGTACGGTTAGGGATTGGGAAAACCGTAGGGTTAAAATCGATAGCGGTATTTTAGTTCTGAATAACCGGTATGTTTCGGTATTCGTTTGGTTGCGGTTAAACAGTGGGTTTTTATTTTTCCACTAATAATTAGATTTTAAAAAATCGAAATATCAGCTAGCAATAGAACTTGTGCTAAAACTTTTTATTTCTAATAAACCTTTTTCAAGGAACGTGTAATTTTTGTTCCTAAAATTTCCACTGATTTGAAATATTATGTTACTATAGAAATGGGAAAAGCAGTCAGTGCTATTTTAATAACAATGCCGACAGAAGCGTGCAATAAGCACATGGCATAAGAACGTTATAGCACTATCGAGACACTGTTACCATGTGGCATGGTCTCTTAGTTGAGAGGCATGTACATACAGTATAAAGGCTTGCTCCATCTGGCATTCTCGCTGTTGTCTTCGGATATCAGTTGCACTCACATTACAGAATGGTAACATCCTTAGTCAGGAAGTATTTTATGAAGTGCGGTACTAATGAAGTACAATGCTCGATTTGCTTTAAAAGATTACAAACGTTAGAAGAAGAAAGCTAAAACTTACGAACTCCTTCATAGTTCACAATATAAACAAAAAGCTGCTGCCTGCGTTCGCATATACACCTTTACCTTCTTTTAGGAAATACGACAAATTAACACGAAAAACATAATTAATCAAACCTCGGATGTCACACTGCGTCATATCCAAATAGTGGTATGATCCTCGATTACAACACGATTTTTGAGTAGAGTTTCTTAAAATTAGAATCGATAGGAGGATAGTAGTGTTTTTTTTTTTTTTTTTTTTTTTTTGCAGTATTCAAACATATCACTTTTCGAGAAAAGCAGCGAACAGTGGATGGACTAATTTTTCTTCTTTTGTGTCGTAGTTGACACTGTATATGTTGTTGGGTGGCCGGTATAAAAAGAAAAAAGTGTGTGTGAAATCTTATGGGACTTAACTGCTAAGGTCATCAGTCCCTAAGCTTACACACTACTTAACCTAAATTATCCTAAGTACAAACACACACACCCATGCCCGAGGGAGGATTCGAACCTCCACCGGGACCATATACACAGTCCATGACTGCAGTGCTTCAGACCGCTCGGCTAGTCCCACGCGGCGGCCGGTATTCTCTTTGTACAACAAAACTGCACACATTTATTAACAGGCTTCTTTCTTCATAAGAACAAGAAGCTACTTATCTTTAAGCTAGTTGTTGTCGTACAAGTTCTTCCGTAATAGACCACGTTAGCCTCACTGTTGGTGAAGTACAACTCCCGGTACAAACACTACTCTCTCGTAGCCGATGACGTGAACTGACAGACGCCAACTCGAATAGAAACTGCGACTAACACCGACTGCGACTGGGATGACTGTTTGTGACTGACTGGGCCCTCTGATCCGCGGCGGCGATCTAAATACTGAAGGTCGAGAGGCCGCTGGTTCAAATGGCTCTAAGCACAATGGGACTTAACATCTGAGGTCATCAGTCCCCTAGACTTACAACTACTTAAACTTACCTAACCTAAGGACATCACACACATCCATGCCCGAGGCAGGATTCGAACCTGCGATCGCGGCAGTCGCGTGGTTCCGGACTGAAGCGCCTAGAACTGCTCGGCCACAGCTCAGCGTCTATTATCGATCTTCTTGCAAACTACCTGCCGACCGGTGTGCAGACAACAGCTTACGCCAGCACATCTTTTATTTGCCTATTTAATGTAATATTTCGATTTTATGTACCTTGAAACTGAGGGAGTCTCGATTTGTTCAGTCTTTGTTCGATTTCTACGTTTATTGCAAGAAATGTTGTTGTTGATGTTGTTGTTGTGGTCTTCAGTCCAGAGACTGGTTTGATGCAGCTCTCCATGCTACTCTATCCTGTGCAAGCTTCTTCAACTTCCAGTACCTACTGCAACCTACATCCTTCTGAATCTGTTTAGTGTATTCATCTATTGGTCTCTCTCTACGATTTTTACCCTCCGCGCTGCCCTCCAATACTAAATTGGTGATCCCATGACGCCTCAGAAAATGTCCTACCTTCTTCTAGTCAAGTTGTGTCACAAACTCCTCTTCTCCCCGATTCTATTCAATACCTCCTCATTAGCTGTGTGATCTACCCATCTAATCTTCAGCATCCTTCTGTAGCACCACATTTCGAAAGCTTCTATTCTGTTTTTGTCTAAACTATTTATTGTCCACGTTTCACTTGCATACACGGCTACACTCCATACAAATACATTCAGAAAAGACTTACTGACACCTAAATCTACACTCGATGTTAACAAATTTCTCTTCTTCCGAGACGCCTTCCTTGCCATTGCCAGTCTACGTTTTATATCCTCTCTACTTCGATCATCATCAGTTATTTTGCTCCCCAAATAGCAAAACTCCTTTACTACTTTAAGTGTCTCATTTCCTAATCTAATACCCTCAACATCACCCAATTTAATTCGACTAAATTCCATTATCTTCGTTTCGCTTTTGTTGATGTTCATCTTATATCCTCCTTTCAAGACACTGTCCATTCCGTTCAGCTCCTCTTCCTGGTCCTTTCCTGTCTCTGACAGAATTACAATGTCATCGGCGAACCTCAAAATTTTAATTTCTTCCCCATGGATTTTAATTCCTACTCCAAATTTTTCTTTTGTTTCCTTTACTGCTTGCCCAATATACAGATTGAATAACACTGGGGATAGGCTACAACCCTGTCTCACTCTCTTCCCAACTACTGCTTCCCTTTGATGCCCGTCGACTCTTATAACTGCCGTATGGTTTCTGTACAAATTGTAAATAGCCTTTCGCTCCCTGATTTTACGTCTACCAGCTTCAGAATTTGAAAGAGAGTATTGCAGTCGACATGGTCAAAAGCTTTCTCTAAGTCTACAAACGCTAGAAACGTGGGTTTGCCTTTCCTTAATCTATTTTCTAAGGTAAGTCGTAGCATCAGTATTACCTCACGTGTTCTAACCATACAGTGAAGCTGCATGCCCTCGGGAAAAAAAAGGTTCAAATGGCTCTGAATACTATAGGACTTAACATCTGTGGTCATCAGTTCCTTAGAACGTAGAACTACTTAAACCTAACTAACCTAAGAACGTCACCCAGATCCATGCCCGAGGCAGGATTCGACCGTAGCGGTCACGCGGTTCCAGACTGAAGCGCCTAGAACCGCACGGCCACATCGGCCGGCCTCTCGGGAAAAATTACGGCTGTAGTTTCCCCTTACTTTCAGCCGTTCGCAGTACTAGCACAGCAAGGCCGTTTTGGTTAGTGTTTCAAGGCCAGATCAGTCAATCATCCAGACTGTTGCCACTGCAAATACTGAAAAGGCTGCTGCCCCTCTTCAGGAAATAAGAAGAATAAAAATGAGAAAATCGGTTATACCCGAAACTGATTATTTTGAGCGGTTTTAATAGTCAGGTTAAACTGGAGTTGAAAAAATACCGGTATGATAGTAAACTATTTGCCTGTCTGCGATAACCGCCTTAGCTATGTAGGGTTCAGACCAGACCGATTAGTGACTGTTGGCTGTTTGCACGAGCGAGTGCGGGCGCCGATACTGTTGTCTCGGCAGCTCCGAGACGCGCCGACCAAGTTTTGCTAGTGGCGGCGCTGTGCGTTTAGATCTCGTTAACCAAGTTCGGCGGTAGCCGGAGCCGCAGCGTAGCTCCAAGACTCGGCAGGGAAGCAGTGGCGTGACGTTCCAGCTCGCCGGTAGTTGCCGGCGCGGTGCTCGCGGACCGGAAGGTCGCAGCGGCGTCCCGGGTGCGCTGAGCCGGCCAGTCTAGCCCCGGCCACCTGACACCGGTGGACCCGGAGCGGTCGCGACGAGACACGAGGATAGCGTTTCAGTCGGTCACCGCTTCACAGCCGAGCACCAGCGCCGCGAGCGCAGTCAAATAACCCACATCTCTCCGTTGCCGCTAAGTACTCAACGGAGGTAGTGAGGCTGAGAGTGAGTTATCGACCAGTAACTACTCTCCCGCAGTCCCATTTTATTGGCGGAGGGTACAAGGGATGACTGCTGTCGGTATTTCTTAATGACGAAAAGCTGTCCTCAACACGAAGTCGGTCTGAACAGCACAGTGCCACACAAGTTATAGCGCTGTACGTCGTGACCCCTAAAAACGTTTACAACTTGACATGGCATATCGGGCATACAACACGGATCAGTTGAAAAATGGCTCTAAGCATTATGGGACTTTACATCTGAGGTCATCAGTCCCCTAGACTTAGAACTACTTAAACTTAACTAATCTAAGGACATTACACACATCCATGCCCGAGGCAGGATTCGAACCTGTGACCTTCCAGACTGAAGCGCCTAGAACCACTCAGCCACAGAGGCCGGCAAAGGATCAGTGATCACATACGAACATAAGGGTCGCAAACACCACGAAAAGGCGCTACGGCCATGTGAGGGAGTTGCGTTTAATTGGGCCGTACGTTCTCCCGGACCGACTTGATGATTATTAAACACAGCTTTTCGAAATTCCTTCACCAAAGAAGACGAAGTAAATTTACAGAATTCGAATCAGGGACAGATGGCAGCATGAATAACTTTGGAGTAGATGTCCTCGGAGTAGTGAGGCAACTTAAATCACTGAATAAAAGTCCAGACTGTGTACCAATTAGGTTCCTCTCAGAGTACGCTGATGCAATAGCTCCATACTAAACAATCATATACAAACGCTAGCTCGACGAAAGATCCTATGCAAAGACTGGAAAAATGCACAGGTCACACTAGTATTCAAGAAATGTAGTAAGAATAATCCACTGAACACTAAATTACAGTCCCATATCATTAACGTTCCAGTACAGCACTCGTGGCTGCCGCTTCGCGAAGTGGGGCCGAGGCAGTGCCAGATACGTTTTACATTCTGACGATAATTTATGGATTTGTAGTTTTAGCTTGACGATGTCCACTATCGACAAACCATAGACACTGTTATTCAGAAGAAGGGTGGGTTATCCCGACTGAAACCTAGGTAAATTTCTAGGTAAACGGTGCAACTGAGGCTGTTCATTATTGAAATTAAAATTAATATTTATACAGTTGCTGACAGGGCCGCGTATTATCCTGTAACACCAAGGCTCAAAAGCTTCTCTGAAATTTTTATCGTCCATCTTATGGTTGCACTCCAAACAAATATCTTCAGAAATGACTCCCGTAAACATATATTACTATTCGATGTTAAAAAATTTCCATTTTTTACAAATGGCATTCTTGACAGTCTGCATACTATATCCCCTTTGCAACGGCCATTGTCACTTATTTTGCTAACCAAATAACAAAACTTATTTTCTGCTTTTAGCACTTCGTTGTCTAACATAATCCAGACGGAATCGCCTGATTTAATTCCAGTTTACTCGATTACTGCGTGAGTAAACGTTAACAGGGGTCTGCATAACAATTATACTTCAGGTTCGCAAAGTAAGAAATTCAAAAAGAGTTTGAAAACATAACTACAATAAATCTTTACGCCGAAAGATTTGTACTGGTACACCTATTCTTCTATACTGATAATGGGAAACATAAATAATTCGGGGTGGGGTAATTATAGCGCAGAAAACACAGGCAAGTTGGTGTGAACTCCACGGAACAGATGCTAGAATGGCTTAATATTCCACTCGTGCGGCCTCAACAAACTACTTAGGACGAGGGTGAAACAGCAGAGTGTGTTTATTGTGGCGCCCCGTGAGATGCCTGCTCAGCTACGTGGCGGCGCGTTATTTTCGGGACGTTATTTAGAGCGGAAGGGAGACGTCCTTGACATAAATACAATCCGCCTCGCTGACTGTTTCTCCTGGCGAAATCAGATTATACGTCGCGACTCCCAAAACTTCAGGCTGTAGGGACTGAGATAGACTCCTCATAACTTCTTTTTCATACTACCATGTCTCGCAAATGCTACCTGTAACACTCACGATCAATTCATTGCCAAAAAATTTGTAAGAATGAACTAGCTTAAATTTTAGTTTTTGCGACCGTGCCTAATGGGTAAGAATAATCAGTACCTTATTGAAAGTAGACATGGAGAGAACTCTGGCTGTATTACATCTGTAGGTTTTAAAATTTACGACAGCTACCGGTCACAAGCTTGTTTTAAAAAATGTTTACTTAAATGAAACCATTAGTGGCTTCGGATTTGTTATAAATCGATCATGGGATGACTCCTACGTATATCCTTGCTTTTCCCATGGGGCTTCGTTTTGTAGTTGTTATATTTGCTGCACCAAAATAAGCAATTTTTTTGTTCAGAATTCAGTAAACTTACGACAGACGCATATTTATCTCTCCCCCCCCCCCCTTTTGTCCTTTACAGAAACGTTTATGAAATGCTTTAAAAGTTAATCAAGAATCAAGTGTGGTGAAAACTTACGTGGTACTGTATATACTTCTACTTTTTTAAAATCATACTTCAGGCTGGTTGCTGTTTTAAATTATAAACCTTTTGACTAGAAGAAGTGATCGGTTGGTAGTGCATATTCTGAGGCATCAAGGGATCACCAATTTAGTGTTGGAGGGCAGCGTGGAGGGTAAAAATCGTAGAGGGGACCAAGAGATGAATACACTAAACAGATTCAGAAGGATGTAGGTTGCAGTAGGTACTGGGAGATGAAAAAACCTTGCACAGGATAGAGTAGCATGGAGAGCTGCATCAAACCAGTCTCTGGACTGAAGACCACAACAACAACATTAGAACAATCGGTTTTGGGTAAGGTAGATGTTACAACTAATGTCCGACTGTGTAACAAATCGATTGAAAGTCCAAGTATAGTTTCTATGATGATTAAACTCACTATCAGATTTGCGTTATGTAAATCAGCGTATTCAGTTTTAGACACAATGCGAGACAGTCACCGCCTTCGTCTTACAGTTCGCCCACAGCTAATCTCAACACAGGTCAAGTAGCTTGAAATATTGCCACAAGCGATTCTGATGATACATACACGTGGTGAACACTGTAATTCATAAAACACTGCAAACCAATAATGGCTCTCTCAGTTGACCCGTACACTGGTAATTTCCGCTCTATATTCTGATATTCACTAGTTAAAAAAAATCTATTTTTCTCAATGATCAGTATGTGTATTTGCTGAGGGTCAATATTTGGCGGGAGACACTATTTTCTAGGCGTTTTTACGCGTTCAGTGTGCGCTCAGAAATGAGAAGAGCGATGTGACGTTATCTACGGACATACTAGAGACATCACCCAATACAGCTGTGCAAATCTTCGTACGATTTTCACTATGTTTTCTATTTCGCGATCAATCTTTCCTCACTTTCTGAACAACCCCCGTACGTGCATGAGGTTACGTAGGCCTACTCATATTAATATTTTTCCCGTAAAGTAACAAGTGTTCCCTTGCCTTCAACATCCTGAGGAAGGTTGGCTTTGGGCTGTACAGTAGTTCGCTCTCAGACATTAGGCTGCTGAAGTGGGAGAGGAGCGAGTGATAGACGGCCGGTGAGCACAAAAGTGTAAAAGCTGTACTTTCAGACGGTCATAACTGCGTACTGTCAGAATTGTGGCCCAAATTATCACGCGGGAGCAGCTATTGACATTGATATCTTGTTAGTGGGCTTCCTTTCTGCTTGAAATATGGCGTCAAGTTGGTAATGTTTCCTTGTAAGGATCGTGAATTCCTTATATACCCAGCAACTTACTGTGAACCGCCAGAGGAGTATGACGTATACACTGAGGTGACAAGAATAGCAATATGTACTTACACAGATGGCGGTAGTATGGCGTACACAAGGCATAGAAGGGTAGTGCATTGGCGGAGCTTTCATTTCTGCTCGGATGATTTATGTGAAAAGGGGTCCCATGTGGCTATAGCCACACGACGGGAATTAACAGACTTTGAACGCGGAATGATAGTTGGAGTTAGACGCATGGGACAAATGGTTCAAATGGCTCTGAGCACTATGGGACTTAACTTCTGAGGTCATCAGTCCCCTAGAACTTAGAACTACTTAAACCTAACTAACCTAAGGACATAACACACATCCATGCCCGAGGCAGGATTCGAACCTGCGACCGTAGCGGTCGCGCGGTTCCAGACTGTAGCGCCTAGAACCACTCGGCCACCCCGGCAGGCAGCGTGGGACATTCTATTGCAGAAATCGTTAGGGAATTCAGTATTCCGAGATCCACAGTGTCAATAGTGTGCCGAGAATAGCAAATTTCAGGCTTGCCTCTCACCATGTACAACACAGTGGCTGACGGCCTTCACTTAACGACCGAGAGCAGCGGCGTTTGCGTAGAGTTTTCCGTTCCAACAGGGAAGCAACACCGCGTGAAACAACCGCAGAAATCAATGTGGAACGTACCATAAAGGTATTCGTTAGGTCAGTGCTGCGAAAGTTGGCGTTAATGCTAGGGCGACACATGGCGAACGCGAGGGCCTTTGCTAACAGCGTGACATCGCCTGCAGCACCTCTCCTAGGTTCGTGACCATGTCGATTGAATTCTATACGACTGGAAAACAGCAGCCTCGTCAGATGAGTTCCGATTTCAGTTGCTCAGTGTTTGTGGTAGGGTTTGAGTGTTGCACAGACCCCACGAAGCCATGGACCCAAGCTGTCAACAAAGTACTGCGCAAGCTGATGGTGGCTCTATAATGGTGTGGGGCTGGATCCGCGGACCTGCTATGGTCGCAGGTTCGAATCCTGCCTGAGGGATGGATGTGTGTGATGTTCTTAGGTCAGTTAGGTTTAAGTAGTAGTTCTAAGATCTTGGGGACTGATGACCTCAGATGTTAAATCCCATAGTGCTCAGAGCCATTTGAACCATTTATAATGGTGTGGGCTGTGTTTACGTGGAACGGACTGAGTCCTCTGTTCCTACTGAACCGATCGCTGACAGGAAAGGATTTTCTGCTACTTGGAGACAATTTGCAGACAAACAAAGATGGAACAGGATGACAATGAATTATCTCAGAGGGGTACAATTGTACAATTGTTCGCGATTGGTTTGAAGAACATTTTGAACAATTCAGGAGAAAGATTTAGCTACCCAGATCGCCTGACGTGAATAGCATAGAGCATTAACAGGACATTAACGAGAGGTCAATTCGTGCACAAATTCCTGAACCGGCAACACTTTCGCAATTATGGATGGCTATAGAGGCGCCATTGCTTAATATTTCTCCACGAGACTTCCATAGACTTGTTGAGTCCATGCCACGTCGAGTTGCCAAAGGTAGTGCTACGCGATATTAGGAGGTATTCCATGACTTTTGTCATCTCAGTGTACATACTCAGCGACGTTTTGGAAACCACTAGGGGATGATATGAGTTGCTTAGCCACTGCTTTGGCTTCAGTGTAGAACTGTACTCGAAGATTTTCGTGCAAGAGGGTGTTCGTCGCACAGTGACTGAACAGGCGCGGCACAGACAGAGAGGCTAACTTGGCTCTGGGGAAGCGAGCAGAGCAGCAGACAGGCCCTGGTTATCACCTGCGGTAATTACGGCGCAGGCAGGCAATCTCGGCGGCAGGGGCGCCAAACAGGCGACGACGACGCTCATTAATACGCGCGCGAGGCGGGTAGGCGGGTAGCGCGCCGGCGGCCTAGCCTCACCTCCCGGGGGCTTACAACTCCACACACCTCCGCGCAGCGCTGGGCCAGCCTGGCCGGGAGGCCCCGCGGGAAATGAAATTTTATGAAGGATGATCGTATCAAACTTCTTAATTTCGAGAAAGCCGGAATTAGATGACAAAAGTGAAAAGTTTGCTGGCCGGCCGGTCGAAATTTAATAAAAGGAGGAGCGACTTAAAGGCGCTCGCCAGGTGCCGGGGCGGACGGTCTGGTCGATCCACACTGCTGCCAACTTCTGCTACAGTGGACATCGGCGATAGCACTGACTTAATAAGGAGCAGACGTTTGAATCGGAACCACTGTGTCTGCAACTTACTTTCTGGGGAAACTTCTTTCCTCTTACGTTGAACTATTCGTAGTGGTGTGACTTCTTTGTCAACATTAATTCCCAGTGATACTGGTGGACGAGATCCACGACTGTGGATTACATTAGCTGAAGAAATACAGCAACATGCCACTTTTGTACAGCTTTATTTATCCCGAGAAGCGTTACACGCTTTCATCGATCTCCAAATGGTCTAATACATTTATACCTTCATTAAAGCAACGTTTTCGGTGACTGCATTTACAACGGTGCATTTTCGTGCTGGTGAAAGTAAACAACATGGAGTTATTCGTAAGCACGAGGGCTGTTCAGGAAATAAGTAACGATCGGTCGTGAAATGGAAACCGCACTGGAAATCAGAACTGTCTTCCTTGCAACAGTTAGCTGCACCTTCCAGCTACTTCTCTACATAGCAGCCGCTCTTACTTACATCTGTCGCACAGTTGTACCAACTTTCCATTACCCTCGTCATAGCAGGCAGCCTCCTTCGCGTTCGGACAACTTTCTACGCTGGACTGCAGTTCGTTCTCTGTTCATAACCAGCGGTTTATTTGAGCAGAGACGAAAATCAGAGGGAGCCAAGTCCCAGGATTGTGTGGTGGGTGATAAAACACTTCTCATCTAAAACGGTGCAGGAGGGTCGTCATTGTCACTGCAGTTTGCGGCCGAGAACTCTCGTGAAGAAGTAAATGTATGACAGTTACGTTATGTGGTGTGGGCTGCATGAATTCAGGCGAAATCTCTGCACGCACCCTTACTTGTGCTGGAGATACTATTTTCTAGGCATCTTTACGCACTCACTGTGCGTTTAGAACTCAGAAGAGCGACGCGACGCTATCTACGGGCATGCCAGAGACACTGCCCAACACGTCTGTGGTGAGCTTCATCTAATTTTGCACTGTGCTTCCCATTTCGCGACCGATCGTTCCTTACTTTCCGAATTATACTTATACCTCTGAGGCTTTAGACGGTGACTGTGCAACAACAGCAAGACATACAAGAAGGAAAATGCCACATACCAGTGGATGGACCATCTCTCCATGTTTTGAACCTTAATACACGTCATGGCATATCCACAGAGCACATCAGTGTGGTGGGGGGCAGGGGGGGGGGGGGTGGCAGTCATGTCAGAATAGGTACACCATCATCCTCTTGCAGAAAACCAACCTAATAAACAAATTTCCAAAGCAGGCTGCTGTCATTTCACCATCCCAGGCAGATGGAGCAGCGACTTCAGTGAATTGCATGATGAACATACTGATGCTTCCCGCTCCATGGACGGAGGCCACATTAAGCACTTCTAGTGGGATAGAAAGGAGAGGTTCCCTGTCCACTGATACATTTTTTCTGTATTTCTTCGCGTTTTTGCGCAATCGTTTTCTGAGACCCATGAGGTGCATTTGAATAACCTTGTACACTTACTGACAAGGGTTATTAAGGCCGGTGTTGGATACTAGCAGGTTGGGTTTGGGTGGAACTGCCCTTGTGTGTCTCTGCAAGTCTGCTTTTTATGTATTCCGTGGTTTGTCCATCACGTGTTACTTTGTTTCCAAGGTATCACAATCCTTCACTCAGTATAGTTCGTAGCCCCAAATTCACAATTTAAGTTTATAGGAAATCTTTCTTCTACTACTACTCCTCATTACGTTCGTCTCTCTTCAGTTTACTCTCAGTCCTTATCCTTTACTATTAGACTGTTGATTCCATTCAGCAGCTATTTCATTCTTCTTCACTTTCGCTGAGAATAGCAGTGTTATCAGCGAACATTTAGCAATAATATGTTTACTGCTTTCTTTTATTTCAACCATTGCGTCTTCAATCTATAAATTGAACAGGATGGCCAATAGACTACATCCCTGTGTTATTCCCTTTCTAATCCTAATATTTCTTTCTTGATCTTTCATTCCCATTTTTCCTTCTTGGTACTTGTGCAAGTGCAAATTGTACATCACTAGTCCTTCTCTACAACTTACGTATATTTTGCAGAAAATTTGGAATGTTTCGCACCATTTTACATTGTCTAATATTTTTTCTTTTTTGACACATCGTCTGAACGTATCCGATTTCTGTTACTTCTTGGTTCCAACATCATTCACAATATCAAAAGTATTTATTTCTCTGGTGCCATTACCTTTCCTGAAACCAAAGTCATCTTCATGTAACAGATCCTCAATTTTCTTTTTCATTCTTAATTTAGAGAACCGTTATTCAAAGAAGACTACGCACATTGCGCTGCCGTTGTCGAGTATCTTGCGTAGTGATTGTAAAATTGAGATACGAGATATAATATACAGAGGCCAATACAAGGGCTTTTTTTTTTTCAATCCGATAGGCCGAGAAATAGCGACAGTGAAAACCTGGTGAAGCTTTGTGCAGATGTGTTGTGCAGTGTCTCTAGTATGCCCTCTATCACGTCACGTCGCACTTTTCAGTTGTGAGCGCACAGTGAGCACGTAAAAGAGTTTACAAAACTAGCGTCTCCCACTAACGTGAAACGCCTGCTAAGGGGTTTCGCCTCATTTCATGCAGCCCACATAACGCAACTGTCAAGCGTTTCCTCCTTCACGACAATTCTCGGCTGCTCACTGAATGTGCAATTAAGACGCTCCTGAAGTGTTTTCGGTGGGAAGTGTTTGATCACCCATCACACACCCCAGATTTGACTCCCTCTGATTTTCAACTCTACGCTCGGATGAACCGCTGGCTATGAAGGCAGAATTTTGACCAGACTACGAGCCGCGAACCATTGCAGGGAATTTGTGAAAATCACGGGTGGCTGCATTCTGTGACGAGGATATTGGAAATTTGGTACCACGCTATGGCAAATGTCTATTCTGGAGTGGCAACAACGCAGAGAAGTAGCTGGATGGTGTAGCTACATATTTCAAATGAGCGTTTTTGATTTTCGCTATGGGTTCCATTTCGCAGAGTTCGAAGGAGAAACAGTAGCTCTCGCAGACAGCCATTTTTCTCCCACTCATTACATGAATGGAATAGGAAATTTATTTATTTATTTATTGCCAAATTATTGATCAGTTACCTGATGTTAAAAACAGTTCGTACATTTTACAATTTTCGTTTCTCATCTTTTTACAGTTTTCTTTCCTTTTGTTTTATCTACAACATTTACAAAGAATAATACTTTTCAAAATAACAATAGTTTAAGGTTGAAATATAAATAAAATGTTGTTGTTTTTTAAGAAGAATATAAAATGATAGGATAGATGAGAGATTTGTTAGTACCATCACCGAATGTGACTGACGGTGGATACCTCGGAATGGTTTCTTCGAGTCGTTGACCGCCAGTCACACACACACACACACACACACACACACACACACACACACACACAAATGGTTATTAGTAGAGAAATAATGCTGCTTATCCTATTTATTACTAATCCTATGTATTTACTACCTTAGGTGCCCATCCATGTATAGCATTTGGTGTTTTCTTGGCTAGATTGCCAGCACTTTTGCTTATTTACTGTCACATCTCAGCTTCCTTCTCCTGTTCCTCCTCATTGTCACTATTTTCGCTGTCACTGTGGGTATCGCTGTCCATCCTCTGGAGATTGCTGTTACGCTGTACATAGGCATGTCTGTGATGTCGTGTCCGCATATACTCTTCATGTGTTGTTTTTTAAATACTGTTTGTCAGTGCGTTTAATTGTGCCCATTGTTCTTCGTAATGGAATAGGAAAGGGAACGATAACATAGGTACCACGTGCCATCCGCCATGGACTCTACCGTGTCTTGTGGAGTGTATAAGCAGATGTAGTGCCTGGGCCGAGACTTGGTGCACGCAGCACATCAGACCTGGGATGAACGGGTAGCGGCCGCCTTCATTGCGATGACTCGACAGCGGGCTGAATCGCGGCCGGCTGTCGCGCCAGCGGCGTGCCTTTGTTCTCGCCCCTGCAGACGTGTCGCCTCCTCTTTCCTGAGAGCGAGCCAACCAGCGAGAGAGCGAGCAGAGCCGATCTGGCGGTTCCCATTGTGTGCGGCAGCCGCGGCGGGCCCGCGGGGCGCCGTCATTAATGCGCACCGACGACTGCAGACAGCGCGCGCGTTTGTGCCGACGCCCCGCGCTACGTCACGCCTTCCGCAAACAGTCTATTACCAGTCATCTGGCGGGGAGCCGGCCCACGGCACGTGGCGCCGTCGACGCCTACTGCCGCGATCCGGAGCGCACAAAAGACTGGGCCAGCTGCGGCTCGACGGGGCTCTATGGCTGCGCACGCGCCGTGGTTTGGTTAGCTCTAATCATCAGAGCTGCCCCGGGCCGGGGAAGAGAGGCCCAATAGACTCACGCGCATGCGTAGTCGACGGCGTGTCTGCATCACCTCTTTGCACGCTCGGCTGCATCCGCGCTGACAAAGCAAACCCGAAGAGGAGGTGCGTTGGGAAACAAAAAGCTGTATGCGCATTCACAAGGAACAGAGTCCAATTTTACAACGTCGAATGGTTTTTGCAGTTCGAGAAATCTTACGAACGAGTCTTCATTTATGAGGAAGACTGCCTGTCTGGATGGGGTTGTATGGGAAAGGAGACCAGACAGCGAGGTCATCGGTCTCATCGTATTTGGGAAGGACGGGGAAGGAAGTCGGCCGTGCCCTTTCAAAGGAACCATCCCGGAATTTGCCTGGAGCGATTTAGGGAAATCACCGAAAACCTAAATCAGTAAGGCCGGACGCGTGTTTGAACCGATGTCCTCCCGAATGTCCAGTGTGCTAACCACTGCGCCACCTCGCTCGGTACTGCCTGTATGGTTCCCTTACCTTTCCTAGTCAAGCTGATTGTCTCCAACAGATCCTCAGTTTTCTTTTACTTTCTTCTGTAGAGAGAAGAGACACCGCTCGTTATGGTCCGGCTGTAGCATACTTTTATATGAAATGGTGACTGGGTAAGGAAGAAAGGGAAGGACAGGTGGGTGGGAATTCGTGACTTCCAGCAGCATCGCGATTTCTCTAAATCGCTTCAAACAAATGCTGGGATGGTTCCTTTGAAAGGGGCGGCCGACATCCTTCCCTAATCCGATTGGACCTCGTTGTTGGTCCCCTCCCTTCAAATCAATGCAGCCGCATTGTGGCAATGCACTGGCCCTCCAGGAAGGAGAGATCATTAGCAGTGCCGAAAGTTGGAAATTTGGGCAGGAGTTGGACTGGAACCCGGATTTACCGCTTCTCTCGAGCAGTTGCCATAACCGCTTCTGCCACACGGACACGGTCTCTAACCAACTCAAAATTTCCAACTTACCGCAAGCTGCAAAGCAGGGTCCCTCGTCCATTAACCACCTTCTCGCAAAATATTGACTTTCGTAGGATTCCGGACACTATTAGAGCATCCGCACTGAAACAAACGTCGAGGAACCGTCGCGCTCTTACAGTCCCGATGCACTAATGTCGTGCGAACTCCTACGAGAATCAATAATGTGCGGGTAAGTGGTTGCTGGACGTGGGACTCAGCAGTACAGCTTGTGGTAAGTTGGAAATTTGAATCGGTTAGGAACTGTGCCCGGATGGCCGAAGCGCTAGTGAGAATTAGTAAATCGGAGTCACTCGAGTTCCAATCCGGAACCTTTATATTGAGTCTGGGAATCACGAATTCCCACCCATCCCTTCCGTTTCTTTCCCCATTGTCTATGTCATGTAAATTCTTCTCTATATTGAAACTTCCTGGCAGATTAAAACTGTATGCCGGACCGAGACTCGAACTCGGGACCTTTGCCATTCTTCCAGGAGTGCTAGTTCTGCAAGATTCGCAGAAGAGCTTCTGTGAAATTTGGAAAGTAGAAGACGAGGTAATGGCAGAATTGAAGCTGTGAGGACGGGTCATGCGTTGTGCTTGGGTAGCTCAGATGGTAGAGCACTTGCCCGCTAAAGGCAAAGGTCCCGAGTTCGAGTCTCGGTCCGACACACAGTTTCAATCTGCCGGGAAGTTTCATCACTGCAGAGTGAAATTCTCATTCGTCTTTATATTATTCGGGAACGTAGGGGAATATAGGTGCGCAAGCCCTCGCCCCAAAGAATTGGCCCTAATTATATGTGTCGAATGAATGCTGGGCTGTTCCTCGGAATACATTCCTTCTGCCATTGCGTGATGGTGTTCCGACTCACGCAGTGGCGGGGCAGCGAACCTGCGTTCGCGGGTGTAGGTGTGACGGCAGCGGCGACAGCTATGCTCGGAAGCCAGCTGTGTCGTAACAGGACAGCCGCGGCGTCGCGTCGGCCAGTTTCGTGCTTCGGCAGTAATGCGGGCAATTTACTGCGGCCCAGCGGGGACCTTTGTACGGTTTCCCCACAGTGGCGGCCGCGACAGCCGCTCCACCTTTCTGTCCCGCGACAGCTCCTCCTCTGCGTCGGCGCAAAATTGTGGCCCCGTGCTGACTGTCTGCCCCGCCAACTTTGCTGCCACTTCCAGAGAGTGTCTTTCACTCGGATGGCTACTTTCATTCGGTCTCTGGATCAGGCCCGGGTCTGGGAGAGGGGGGGAGGGGAAGGATATCATAATTTCTTGCTTGCTTCCGCCACACCGCAGGCGGCAGATCCGGTGTTTGAGTGTGTGTGATATGATAGCGATTTTATAAATTTGTTTCACCTACGGCGTCCACTGTCGGGCGAAGGGGAGTAGGGAAGGCGAGCGGGAAGAAGGACGGGGGGGGGGGGGGGGGGGGAGGCGAGAGGTGGGTCTGCCTCGCGCATGGATGTGCGTGATGTCCTTAGGTTGGTTAGGTTTAAGTAGTTCTAAGTTCTAAGGGACTGATGACCTCAGCAGTTAAGTCCCATAGTGCTCAGAGCCATTTGAACCATTTTGAACTTCGGCTGACTTATTACGGAAGCACCCACCATGCGAGCATGAACCACTTACCCCAGTTAGAATTCGTGCAACTACGAAGTAATGAATTCACAACTACGCAGAACACTGTTCCGACGACGACTGACACGTGCAACATATTGAGCGCACTGTACAGGTGCCGTTCCTGGTCAAATACAACAACGCACATTGCAGGCTTGGCTATTTTCCGCATCTTCAAGCAAGCCCTTCTGGCAGTGTTTCCATATTTTTATCCGACCCCACTTGGTGTTGTTTGTGGCTGAGCACAAGTTCAGTCGGATGAGAAATGCAATACGTAGCGGTCTTGCCTTGTTTAACGAATCATCTCGGGAAGGCCCTGAGACTAATAACGTAGGCGCCGGGAAACATGTTACAGAACAGTGAGATGGGAGCTGGACTCCCTCTCCTCCCGATTATAGGACTAGCAACTTTGCATTTGTGTCACGCATCCTGGCCTTCAAGAATACGCCCATCTCCATTCGTATCCATGTTGGTTGTCAGTATTTTGTTGCATCTCCAAGTGGTTTTCACCACGTTTCTGAAAAATTTCAAAGCTGCTTTACACACTGAAGAGCCAAATAAACTGGTATAGGCATACGTATTCAAATAAAGGATACGTAAACATAGAGAATATGGCGCTGTCTGGCGCACTTGTTACATCGGTTACTGCTCCTACAAAGGCAGGTTATCAAGATTTCACTGAGTTTGAACGGGCTGTTGTAGTCGGCGCACGAGAGATGGGACACAACATCTCCGCGGTAGCGATGAAGTGGGGATTTTCCCGTACGACCATTTCAATAGTGTACCGTGAATATTACGAATCCGGCAAAACATCAAATCTCCGACATCGCTGCGGCCGGAAAAAGATCCTGCAAGAATGGGACCAACGACGACTTAAAAGAACCGTGCAACGTAATGTTGGTCCATCAAGAAGTATCAGCGTGCGAACCATTCAACGAAACATCATCGATATGGACTTTGGAGCCGAAGTTCCATTCCTGTACCGTTCATGACAGCACGACACACAGCTTTACGCCTCGCCTGGGCTCGCTAACACCAACATCGGACTGTTGACGACTGAAAACATGTCACATGGTCGGACCAGTCTCGTTGCAAATTGTATCGAGCGTATGTACGTGGACGGGTATGGAGACAACCTCATGAATCCACCGACCTTGCATATCATCAGGAGACTGCTCAAGCTGTTGGATGCTCTGTAATGGTATGGGTCGTGTGCTGTTGGAGTGATATGGGACCCCTGACATGTCTCTGACAGGTGACATGAACGTAAGCATCCCGTCTGATCACGTACATCCATTCCTGTCCATAATGCATTCCGATGGTCTTGGTCAACTCCAGCACGACAATGCGACACCCCACACGTCCAAAATTGCTGCAGAGTGGCTACAGGAAGACTCTTCTGAGTTTAAGCACTTCCACTGGCCACCGACCTCCCCCAGACATGAACATTATTGAGCATATCAGGGATGCCATGCAACGTGTAGTTGAAAAGAGATGGTGTCTGTTCCCTCCGGCACTACTGCAGACATTAGTCCAGTGCATGCCACATCGTGTTGTTGCGACTTTTCTGCATGTTCACGGGGGCCCTACACGATACTGGGCAGGTGTACCAGTTTCTTTGGCCCTTCAGTGTATTTACTGTGCTGTGTTTGAAATATGTACAAGAAGCGGTTTAGTCGTGCAGGTCGTTAAACACAATATGGCAAAAGATAGAATTTCCCATACGCTGCAAGTGATCCAAATAGTGATTCTATTCCATTCAAAAACTCTTCGCGTGCCGTGCTGCCAACGAAATCTTGTGACCGCATAAAAAACTGCCTGTGCCTCGGCGGGAAGAGGTCGATGACCTGATCCCCGCTCTGCATTTAAACTAACTTCCGCTATTATTATTCATAACTAATTTTCCCGGCCTAGGCGGGCTGACATAATCGACCTGCAGTATATTGGGAGAGGGCCGCCTCACCGGTCGGCAGGTGGCCAACTTTTTCCGTCGGCTGGGCCCAGGTGTGCTCTGGACACGTCTTCCCTTGACGGCCCCACCAGACTTGGGCTAGACTCCGCGTATTGTCGTCGGAAGCCCTGCCCGGCAACTCAATTTCCTGCGTGTAACTCAAAACCGTAATTGACGAAGCCGTCTCCCTGCTTGCCTTCCGCCTATGCAGCATAAGCGCAGGTGAGGCGGTGCAGCGAGGGACAGTCCCTGTCTGTCGCCCGACAGTGGCAGCTGCAGTCGCTGGGAACCACGTGGGGATGGGAAGAACCGACCGGTTAAACCGCCGACAGTATTTTAGTTCTCAATAACCGGTATTTTTAGGCATTTGTTTGATAGTGGTTATAACACGAGATTTTTATTTCTTACTGATAACCGAGTAAAAGGAAACGGAATATCAATTAGCCACAGCTGTAGTGCAAAGGAGTGTTAAATCCAGTCTAGTCGTAAAATGTGGAGTGCCTACGGAACCTGCTTTCTCGGATCGCTAGAAAAAATTCAAACAAATCACATTAATGAGTTTTACTACAAAAGGAAATGATTAGAATACTTAACTTGGTCATGACACGTGTGTGTCGCAAGCAAAGGACGTCATGAAAAATAAGCAATATACTTCGGTATAAATAGTCCTAAGTCGTGTTTCATATATTGTACAAGCAAAGTAACTATTTTCGATGCTGTTATAGGACTTGCTAATCTTGAAGCTACTCTTCAACTGGGCCGCGACAAGTCGGGCGCGGCGCTTCTGTCCTCTTCACCTAGGGGCCGCTGCTGTCACGTCGTCGTCATGGAAGGAGGTCAATCATCGTGCGATTGGCTGACTTCTTCTCGCAGCTGTCTCTTCTGTATCGTTCCCGACTGGCGTGCCGGCGCTTTGCTTTACGCCGAAACAAGGAGTAATTTTTATTCGTAAAGTTTGCATTGATTTGAAATATTCCATGTTTTAATAACAATGCCGACAGAAAGTAGCAACAAACATGAGGCATAGGAATTGGTACAGCATTGCTGAGACAATTATATCCCTGCTACCGCGTGTCGTGGTTTAAGGTACGCGTGTACGTACAAGGTTCAAATGGTTCAAATGGCTCTGAGCACTATGGGACTCAACTGCTGTGGTCATAAGTCCCCTAGAACTTAGAACTACTTAAACCTAACTAACCTAAGGACATCACACACATCCATGCCCGAGGCAGGATGCGGACCTGAGACCGTAGCGGTCGCGCGGTTCCAGACTGTAGCGCCTTTAACCGCTCGGCCACTCCGGCCGGCGTACGTACAAGGGGACAAGACTTGCCCCCACCTGGGCAATATGGTAGTTTCTTCCTGTCATCACCGGATATCTGCTGTATTGCAGAACGGCACTAACCATAGTAAGGAAATATTTTTACGGTGTGACGTAGCAATGAAATATAGTGCTTTATTGCTTCAAAAGATTAAATATTTCTCAGCCATTTCCATGAAATAACAAAAAGGAAGCAAATTATGGTAACAGTAATAAATTAGAAACTTAACAACAATTCATTCGTAATACAGAATAAAAATAGAAAGCACTTGATCTGCAGCCTGTATCTTCACAATATGTCTTTATATGTCTCTAGCACTTGAAAACGAACAAATTAACACGAAAATATAGTTCTTCAACCTCAGTTTTCATCGTAATGCCCCAATAGTGGTATGATCTGAGATAACAACAGGATTTTTGAGCACCGTTTCAAGAAATTAGAATCAATAGGAGAAGAAAGGTTTTTTTTTTTTTTTTTTTTTTTTTTTACTACATATCACTTCTAGAGAAAAAGCAGCGAATAGTGGGCGGACCAAGATTTCTACTATTTGTCTATTTAATTTAATATTTTGATCCTGTGTATCTTAAAACCGAGAGTTCCGACATTTTTCGGTCTTTGTTCGTTTCGACCGTTTATTACAGGAAATAGTAGGAATGAGAAACCGAAAACTGGTTATTTCAGAGACCGGCATTTTGAGTAGTTTCAACAGTCAGGTTAAACTGGCCTGGAAAAAAATCGATATCACTGAAAAGCGGTTGTTTCAGCCATAGCTGTGGCCGGCCTGTGTGGCCGTGCGGTTCTAGGCGCTTCAGTCTGGAACCGCGTGACCGCTACGCTCGCAAGTTCGAATCCTGCCTCGGGCATGGATGTGTGTGATGTCCTTAGGTTAGTTAGGTTTAAGTAGTTCTAAGTTATAGGGGACTTAACATCTAAGTCCCATAGTGCCCAGAGCCCTTCCTGAATGACTTCCCGTGAAGGGCAACAAAACGGAGCGCAGAATATCGCACACGTGCCGATGTGCTCTTAGGGTACCGGGGATGACAAGAGGTCTTGCTATGAAATGAAATGCCACCCCAGAATGTTGCTCCTGGTCGTCGTACCGTATGGAGGGCGACATTCAGATTGGTACCCCACTACTGTCCGGGGCGCCTCCAGACACGTCTTCACTGATCGTCTGGGCTCAGTTCGAAGCGGGAGTCACCTTTAAAGACAATTCTACAAGTCAGTGAGATTCCATACGCTTCCGGTGTAAATGTTATTCGAAACGGATGAAAAAAGTAAAAATCGCGCAATGGGAGCTGTAAGACCATGATGTAGAGAACGAAGTTGCATTTTTTTCCATTTATTACGATGTCCATTTTCCGCAGCGAACGACATATGGCAATTGCTGTTTTCTTTTTTTACCGCCGCTCTCCCTACCGCCCCTCCTATCACTCAACACCACAAACCTGAACTGTGAACTCTGAACACAGCTCATATGATTCCCACAGACATGAATACGAGACGGTACTTAAAAAAACTGCACTTCTTATACTGTCAGTTGCGGACAACGTACGCAAAAACACAGTACCGTATGCAAATACAGGAGAAGCCACATTAAAATTTCTACTAAGGCAACATTCAGAAGTTTTACAAAAGCAAAGTGAAATGCAAAGTATCTATACGCAGAAGAAAGAAAATCGGGTTCCTGAAAGCGAAAAAAAATTTGAAAGTTGAGAGTGGAACCAAGTTCATTCAACTGAAACGTCCGCTAGCAACGAGGATAAAATCTGCTGACTTTAAAAATATATAAAGAGGAGAAACATACGCCGTAAGTAAATTGTACTCAAACCTTCATACGCAAAAACTGCCGGTATAAGAATTTTCCTTTTATAAACGTACTGTGTATGCAGTGTTTGCAGAAAATATCACTGATGTCAATAAAAACGAAACACGTCTTGTGTCTCTCTTTAATGTCTGTATGTTTTTGACAGGAGAAAACAAATAATATATTTTTTTTAATTTTCTTTTCGTTTCGCAGCTTGTTGATATTTGTGAAGGTGAAATATTTTTCACAAGACAAACTTTCTAGCGTCATCAGGTGTTATGGGAACGGTAAGGAGCACTTTGAGACAGAAATTCACGTGTATCTGACGTCGAACGTGGCGTGCCGATTCCTCTCGGCGGGTAGCCTACTGCATAGGCTGCTGTCAGCGTATGCGCGCCGCTGCCATTTGTACAGTCCACAGCTCGCTAACCGGTAAAGCGCTGTCACGAGTGACGATATATATCGACAATCGAATCTGAATCACTTCTGTAGTGACTGAATTACGTAGGCTTCGTAACGCCCTGCAACGTATGATGATCTCGGAAAATATACCTTGGTGGGTGGGAGTGGGGTGGGGGAGGGGGAGGGGAGGGGTATTCAGCTAGGAAAATCATATCAAACTACTTCCGTCAAGGTCTAACTCATTGTAGAGATGCTATTATTCTTTGTTGGAAGAGACAAGCGTTAAGTCTAATTTTGTGAAACATTGTCAAAGATAATTATGGACATTACTAAAGCGTCATCTGATTATAGTGGAATGATCTTTTCAAACTAATAGTTGTTGTGATGTGTTAGAAGGACGGGTGAAAGTACCCGTAGTAATAAATACCTTGCGAATAACAATAATTATTACTTGTGGAAAAAAGTTTGTGGTCAGTATCTTATATACGAGGGGCGTTCAGAAAGTAAGCTCCGATCGGTCGCGAAATGGAAACGACTATGAAAATCCGATAAAGCTTTGCACAGATGTGTTGGGTAGTGTCTCTAGTATAACCCCAGTTAGCATCACGTCGCTCTTCTCATTTCTGAGCTCGCAGTGAGTGCGTAAAGATGTCTAGAAAATAGTGTCTGCCGCCAGGTACGAGGGCCTGGTGAGAAATTTCGCCTGAAGCTATGCAGCTAACATTACATAACTGTCGTGCTGTTTCGTCTTCACGACAATTGTCAGCCGCATTCTGCAGGGGCAATGAAGATGCTCCTGCATCGTTTTCAGATGGAAATGTTAGATTACCCACAATACAGTCCGCAATTGTCTCCCCCTGAGTTTCATCTCTGGTCACATGAACCGCTGTCTTTGAAGACAACATTTTGACACAGACAACGAGGTGTAGGCCAGCGTGGAGAATTGGCGGAAAGCACTGGCGGCTGCCTTCTATGATGAGTCTATTGAAAAGTTGGTACAACGCTATGACAAAAGTCTAAGTCAGAACGGCGACTACGTAGAGAAGTAGCTGAAAGGTGTAGCTAATTGTTACAAGTAAAACATTTCCGATGTTCACTGTGGTTTCAATTTGGCAATCAATCGGAGCTTACTTTCTGAACAGGCCTCGTATTTTGGTGGTAAGTTCCTATGCGACCAAACTGCTGAGGTCATCGGTCCATAGGCTTACACACTACTTAATGCAACTCACACTAACTTACGCTAAGGACAACACACACCCATGCCCGAGGGAACGGTGGCAAGGCGCCCTAGAACACGCGACTACCCTGAGCGACATCTTATATGAGTTTCGTTTAGGTACGATATACTTCGTAACGACTCGGCTCCAGGTGATTTGATCGAAGTATTTCTTTCACATGTTTTGGAATGTAGTGAAGTGCTGTTTTATTGCAACATAACGAGTCATACTTTGATAGTAAATTACCCTAATACTGTCACATAGGACGGCTATAGCCAACCGAAATTAATAACAATGAAATTACGTTGTACGACTGTGTCTAATGTCTTTTGCCACATTTTTTATGGAATACATCACGGATGTGCCATAATTTGCATATATTTGGATAAAATTATTTATAATGTGAATCTGTCATATTTTTTTCCTGTTTTCTTACGTTATGACGTTTCGGGGTTTCAGCGTTTCTCATTTCCAATCTATAACGAAAATCGGAAGGGAATGGGAGCTATACATAGCGAAATTTTAGTCCAGCAGAGAGGATGGAGTCTTATAGGCCACAAAGGAGAATTATATAGTGCGTATGTTGGGTGGATGGGGAAGGGAGCAGACAAAAATTATGTGTATTATCCATAAAGCGTGTGTACTTACAAAGTTTCAGACACTGGTGACGTCAATTTCTGCACAAACTTACCTGTAAAACAAAAAAGAACTCTTTCAGTTTAATGACTTAAAATACGACACGGTAAACTTGCTTATAATAGAGTCCTAAATACAACTACACAGAAAATGTTGAAATTGTATTTCGGCCGTCGCTCAAGACCGCCCATTCGCAACTCGTTCCTGAAGTTGCCATTGTACATTCTGTGGATACGTTTTGTGAAATAAGCGAGGTACATGAACAGCGAATGGGCAGTAATAAAAGGACAACTGCCTCTGTGGCAGCACGTAATTTGTCTCGAAGCATCCATTAATGAAAACGCTCTTCAGAGCCAGTTCTGTGACCAAGCACAAAAGAGGGACTCGACAAACAAGTTCGGCAGTTTCCTCGCTGGCCTGGCGGACAATAGTTTCAGACACGCAACGACAGCGCGAGTTTCTCGTAACAGCCCGATGACTGCAGTATGTGGATTTTGAAATGGTTTCGTCAAAGTATCCTCTGCAGAATGTGGCCGCCTTCCTGTCTCTGTATTAAAATTATCATACTGCGGTGTAGTGTTTAATAATTTCGGGGTCTGTTCAAAGTAAACAGCCGTTCTCTCGACAGTATTTTCGTACTTTCCCTTACCGCAGAGATTCGCGGTATTATAAGTGACGTGACACAAAGGCATTTTGAGAAGAGAAATCAGAACACCACATGGGAAAGGAGGTGTGTATTAATAGCAACCTGTCATGGGATAACGGTCAGTCTTTTGCCTAATAATCACCAGCGTAGGGTAACCCATACTCCGTGAAATTGTGCAGTGAGGAATGAGAAGCGCTTCAAGAAATTATTGATGTCATTTTCCCTTTATCATACTATCTTTACTGAATAAATGTATACCGGATCGGATAAGTCCCTCATCCACGCTGTACGTTTGCATGAAACTAAATCTGTCCCAGTCTCCTTCATTTGAATCGTACGTGTGTGGTACAAATTACAGTGTAACCTGCGTCTTATCCAAACCCACTCTGCATTCAAGAGACTAAAGCTTTATCTGCAATCATCAGCAAAGCTTCCTCCTCGAGATAACCCACCTGTTTTCCTTCTGCCCAACAATAAACCATCTGTCACGCTGTAAACTATTGAACTATTTGTGCCTTTGACATCCATTTCTATTTCTGTTGTATTCCTTTCAAGTCTTCTGCTAGGCTTACCCTATTATTTATGGCTCCGGCTCTGACCAGTCAACTTCTCCATTTCGATGTCTTCCGCAGTGCTGCAACACATTTATGTTAGGAGTCATTACATTCGACAAGAATGTAACGAGGGACCTGCGTAGCACTATATTAATAAATCTGACATTTCTCAAATCCCATATATTTATTACTATATTATCATTATCATGGTCATGATCATGATCATGATCATCATCATCATCATCGTTATAAATTCTGGTGCACTACACAAATTTTTAAGCTCACTCACTGAGGATGCAAGATTACAAGTACGAAAGAGTCTAAAGGCCACAATCTTGCGAATTTAAGTAAATCGATATATAAAATAAATAAATGTCTATAAATATAATAAAACCAGCTGACATAGGCCTCTAAGACAGCTATCAAGCGATCAATAAGCACTGACTTCAGTAAGATACCTGAAACAATGATTGTGTTCGGTCTTATTTTATTTGAATACAATCTGGAAAACTAGTATCACAGACACTGACGAGTCATGGCTGTTTTATAATGCGCTCATGGATGACATACGTCGAGGAAATACCGTTGTCTGCGTTTTAATAAGTAAATGCTGTTGTGGAACACGATGATATAAATTCAAGGCTACATCTTTCCTCTCATTATGCTGTCACGATAGATCGTTAAATGAACAAAATCTTCGGCCCTGAGGTTTGTTACCGATTTACCAGCAAGTGCTACTCGTGGTAACACTACTCAAATAGTAGGACGGTCTATAAAGGTCCTTGTGTATACAGCACTGCCTCGTTGAGTTCTTCTTTTATACAAACACTTTCTGTATACTCACCGGTAGTCTCTTAAAAGGGATTGTTTTGTTTATTTCCTCACCGTATAGGACCCGTGTTTCTGGCTGCCCTTCCCGCTATCTTCTCTTGGGGCTCGGGAGAGCACACGAAAGACTGTAGCACAAAAAGCACGACGTGACCGTTACAGACTACCAATGAAAAGGTCATCCACTAAACATGCCAGCCACTACTGCCAAAGATAACTACAAATGGCGACATTACACGATGACACCGTTACTCGTCAGATAACCCCGGAAAATTTCATCAGCGACACTTCCATAATCTGCTCGCCTGGCGACCTTAATGCGAAAAAGTGATATTCTGGTTCTTCAATAGCTAAAGTCTCGTCTGCTCTGAGTTGCTTTGGGACGGTCTATTCATCCTCTTAAAATGGCAGAGAGATAAAGCAGTGCGCCTTAAGAAGTTGGAAACCATTGGACATTAACACTAGTACGCAACGTGAGATGCAGGAAATGTGTAACTGTTAATAGAAAGAAAGAAGTGAAATTTTTGAGACGTAAAAGTAACTTCGAGTTTGTCGCAGTAGAGTGTTGTTGGGCCATTACTTTTTATAAATATATAGGGCGAGTCAAGACGAAAGTTAGATGCTTCGAGAGGAGATAGTATTAGTGACTGTGAACGAAAAACGTCGTTTGAACGCATGTCCTATTCTTAACAGTAACGACAGGAGCTAATGAGAACAATGGGGATCAGGACGAATGCAGGTGATAGTAGATCAGACATTGTGATCTAATGTATTGTTTAACTATGTTCAGTTCCTCAAAGAAGGCTTTCAAAAAGTCCACCTTCTACCGAAATACGTTTGCAGTCCTTGTAGACAGTTGTGGGGTTGCTGATCTGAGCTTATTTGTACAGTACTTTACTTGAATATTCGCTTGTAAAATGAAAGAGAGAAGTTCCTCCTCTGCGTCCACTCTGCACTTGTTGAGTCGCTTTTAATCCAAACCCACAAACAGTAATTTAATGGAGTAAGTAAGGTACTGTAATGTAACGTAATTTCTGTAATGTATAGTAATTAATCTAATGTATCCTAATTAATCTAATGTAACGGAATTAATGTAATGTAACGTAATTAATGTAATGTAATTAATGTAATGTAACGTAATTAGTCTAATGTAAAATAAGTAATGTAATGGAGTAAGACAAATGCACATTGGAATAGTCAGTAAAGACAACACTACGCAGCGTAACGCCGCTTAGGCTGTACCCGCCTGAGATTGCTGGTGAAGGAGGACATGCGACTGTCAACCGTGTTTTTCAGATAGCTGTATGTCAGATGCGGTGGAGAATGGGCATATGTTCATTTGAAGTTTGTTTGCTCAGAATCACCATTACCCTCGACCCTGAAAGCATCTACCTTTCCTCCCGAGTCAACCTGTATATATAAATGACCTATTGGAAGTTCCGTCAGTCGTTTGTCCATGGTGGTGTTGAGCTAGAAAATGGTAGCAAAATTCAGAGAATCGACACTTAGTGTGGGGGATCGGCAATTTTTCCGCAACATAAAAAAATTTTGCTTATTGCGTATACACACACTCAAAGATTACTGTATGATTACACAATTGCAGGACAATCTCTGGAAACAGTCATATCCATAGCATAGAGGGGCATGCGCACGTAGCGATAGAAGGTGGAAAGACCACGTAAAACTAATCGCCAGTTAAGGCAGATGACAAACTGGGATTCACTGGAAGAATCCTCAGTAAATACAGTCGACCCATAAAGGAGGTGGCTTACAGAACCCTCGTTCGACCAATACTTGAATATTGCTCGTCAGTCTGGGTTGCGTACGAGACACGACTGAGAGAGGAAATAGAGATGACATACCAACAATTGTTTTCCCTCTAACCATTCTTGACTGGAACAGTAAAAGGGCGAAATGACTGTGATACACACAGTAGCCCTAGCTACACACTGTAAGGTGTCATGGAGAATGAGACATAGATGTAGACTTCATTTGTTAACTGATTCTTCTTGCAACGTCTATTGAAGAACACATCCTCCAACTATAAAGCTAATCGATCCTGGTCATTACGAAAATCTCGTCGGTGTTTTCAGTTAACTTGTGAGCCCGCTAAGGGATGGTATCATTTAGTTTCTTGCCACTATTAGCTTTATGTAATGATTTGTGTGCTGAATTCAGCTGTTGAACGAAATAAAAAGCACAATTTGAAACATATTATATTACTTCATTTCACTTATAGTTCCAGCCACAATGCGGCACTGCCCCTACAGAAAAGACCACGAGCAGTATGTATCTGCACCGCTCACCATTTGCGCTGCTTTCGCCACATTGCCGCCATTCGAATTATTCTCTTCAAAGTAGCAACAGTATCCACAACTTTCGCACATTCTGGCATTGTAAGAGTATTGTTTAATACGAAATTTCACTGGAAATATTTTTCAAGACGTGTGACGCAAGCATACAGTATCTAACAGTACAGATTTCCGGTGAAAACAATCGATATTTGGGATAATAACAGAGTACGTCAAAAAGGACTTTACAATTTTGGAATGATACATAAATTTATTGAGATAATTTACAGAGTCGATAGAATTGACATTTTGTAGAAAATAACCTCACGTTTGATTGATGTAGTGCATCAGTAGCCCACTCCGCCACCAGGAACATCAGCATAGTACACAGTTAAAACGGCTACATTCACTGGTGCGTAGCATGCTCGCTGTGTGTTTTGGATTCATGAAACGAACTCTGCAACAACCTTTCGGCGTAAATTTCGCACCGAATTCTCTGAAGACCTTCAAATCATGCATGCAATTTACTCTTGACGAAAGAATAAGCAAAGTGAAGGTGCACGGCCGTTTCTTCTTCATAGAGAAAACTGTCACTGGTACTGTGTATTTGGATATGCTTGAAAACTTTTTAATTCCACAGATAGATGAAGATGACCAACTTGGGAAGCCTTACTACCAGCAAGACGGTGCACCACCTCATATCCTCGCGGAACTTCGAGGTTTCCTCAATAAACCCTCACCAGGAAGGTAAAGGACCAATCGAATGTCCATCTCGCTCTCCAGACCCGACACCACGGGATTTCTTTCTCTTGGGTTTCATTAACGAATCTGTGTATGTTCCTCTCCTGCCAGACAGCTTAGCCGACCTGATTTGATGCAAAGAGTGTGAGAAGAAATTAAATACCGATGGGATGTTTTCAGCATCACAAACGGTAGCCGCATAGAATCAAAAAGACAACTGACACTTTTTTGCGAAACTTGAGGTAGTCTGCTACAAAATGACACATCCATCGATTCTGTAAGTTATCTCAATAAATATCAATGTCATTCCAAAGCAGTAAAGTCTTTTTGTCTCGCCCTGTGTGTTGTTGTTTTGATCTTCAGTCCAAGGACTGGTTTGATGCAACTCTCCACGCTACCCTATCCTATGCAAGCCTTTTCATCTCCGAGTAACTACTGCAACCTACATCCTACTGAATGTGGTTAGTGTATTCATCTCGTGGCCTCCCTCTACATTTTTGCCCTCCACGCTTCCCTCCAATACTAAATTGGTGATCCCTTGATGCCTCAGAACTTGTCCTACCAACCCATCCCGTCATTTAGTCAAGTTGTGCCACGAATTCCTCTTCTCTCCATTTCTATTCAGTACCTCCTCATTAGTTACGTGATCTACCCATCTAATCTTCAGCATTCTTCTGTAGCACCACATTTCAAAAGCTTCTATTCTCTTCTTGTCTAAGCTGTTTATCGTCCATGTTTCGCTTCCACACGTGGCTACACTCCATATAAATACCTTCAGAAAACACTTCCCGACACTTAATTTCTACTGGGCATTAACAAATTTCCTTTCCTTGCCATCGCCAGTCTACATATTATATCCTCTCTATTTCGACCATCATCAGTTATTTTGCTGCCCACATAGCAAAACTCCTTTACTACTTTAAGTGTCTCATTCCCTAATCTAATTCCCTCGGAATCACCTGATTTAATTCGTCTACATTCCATTATCTTCGTTTTGCTTTTGTTAATGTTCACCTTATATCCTCCTTTCAAGACCCTGTCCATTCCGATCAACTGCTATTCCAATTCCTTTGCTGTCTCTGACAGAATTACAATGTCATCGACAATCGTCAATGTTTAAATTTCTTCTGCCTGGATTTTAATTCCTATTCCAAATTTTGAGGGGGCCAGGGTGGCCGAGCGGTTCTAGGCGCTACAGTCTGGAACCATGCGACTGCTGCGGTCGCAGGTTCGATTCCTGCCTCGGGCATGGATGTGTGTGATGTCCTTAGGCTAGTTATGTTTAAGTAGTTCTAAGTTCTAGGGGACTGATGACCTCAGTTCAGTCCCATAGTGCTCAGAGCCATTTTTTGAACCAAATTTTGAGATATTATCGTAGTGTCTTCAGGATGTCGTCTTCCACATAAATCGATGTTATTGTAATATTACACACTGACGCTGAGAGGATCGATTCTGACGACACATTCGCACAGCTTAAGACCCAGAAATCAGCCGCGTATTAATACACCATGGCAGTTTCTTAGCAACATAAGCTGTGCCGATTCGTTTTTGTCCATATCTCGAAAGCTCGGGTCTACATAAATGACACCGATAAATCCTCGTTCTGGAGGGAGGGTGTGACTCGAACAAAAACCTGGCTCCGGAATGGCGGTGTCCGTATGTGTGGAAGACGGGGAAGAGAGGCTCGATTTTACGTTCCGAATCGTCCGGAACAGATGTCGTCCACGTGGGGGCGATGCGTCACACGAGTATCAGTGTCAAAGCAGCTCGCGCGGCCGTTTAAGAAGATCGCGAGTGGCTGGGGGCCGCGGGAGAAAAGGAGGGCAGAGCAGAGAGCAGTCATTTGTTTGGCGGTCGTAATCCTTGTCGCGGCGTGTCGGACAGAGACGGAGCGCGGGTTCACGTGCCATTACCTCGGGCGCGGGCCCGACTGATGGCGCGGGGGCCTCTTCGCCGGCGCTCGGCGCTGCTCCCCGCGAGTGCTGTATATCGAGCGTGCCTCGCCGGGCGGCTGGCCGTGGCAGCCCGACAGCACTCACCACATCAACCCACACCCCAGGACAGACACGTCGCGCGCTCTCCAGTATCAGCTCTCTGCCGGAAGCCCGGAGTCCCGCTTCGTCGTGCCACCATCTGCCCAGAGCTACAATCGAGCAGTGTAAATATAACATAAACATTATAAGTGCAATTACTTTTCACAAAACGCGTTTTAAGTTCTGTTGTGTTCTCGGAACTCAGTTGCATGTCCCTAGACTTGGCTCAGGTACATGTTTCAACCTCTTCTATAATTAATTATACTGAACGTTGATATGTTTTTTTTTTTTTTTCGAAATGTGCTGTAAATGCCCACAGTGTGGATAGAATTCAAGACATTATTATCCAATCTAAACTGAAGCTAGGTGCAGGCTCCGGCAGAATGTACTGCGCATACATAGGAAAATAAATCGACTACGGTACAGCTACAAAAAAAAAAAAAAAAAAAAAAAAAAAAAAAAAGAAAGGTGTGAATTCTTATGGGACTTAACTGCTAAGGTCATCAGTCCCTAAGCTTACACACTACTTAAAATAAATTATCCTAAGGACAAACACACACACACCGATGCCTGAGAGAGGACTCGAACGCCGGCCGGTGTGGCCGAGCGGTTATAGGCGCTTCAGTCTGGAACCGCGCGACCGCTACGGTCGCAGGTTCGAATCCTGCCTCGGGCATGGATGTGTCTGATGTCCTTAGGTTAGTTAGGTTTAATTAGTTCTAAGTTCTAGGGGACTGATGACCTCAGATGTTAAGTCCCATAGTGCTCAGAGCCATTTTTTTGAGGACTCAAACCTCCGCCGGGACCACCCGTACAGTCCATGACTGCAGCGCCTTAGACCTGTACAGCTACACCATTGATGACAAACAGCTGGAGACACCTTCTGCCGTAAAATATCTAGGCGTAACTATCCAGAGCGACCTTAAGTGGGATGAGCACATAAAACAGATAGTGGCAAAAGCAGATACCAGACTCAGACTCATCGGAAGAATCGTAACTTATCCATGAAAGAAGTGGTTCAAATGACTCTGAGCACTATGGGACTTAACTTCTGAGGTCATCAGTCCTCTAGAACGTAGAACTACTGAAACCTAACTAACCTAAGGACATCACACACATCCATGCCCGAGGCAGGATTCGAACCTGCGACCGTAGCGGTCACGCGGTTCCGGACTGTAGCGCCTAAACCCACTCGGCTAGCCCCGGCCGGTGAAAGAAGTGGCTTATAAGGCGCATGTTCGCCCCATTCATCTATCTGGGATCCCTGTCAAAAAAATGGCTCTGAGCACTATGGGACTCAACTGCTGAGGTCATTAGTCCCCTAGAACTTAGAACTAGTTAAACCTAACTAACCTAAGGACATCACAAACATCCATGCCCGAGGCAGGATTCGAACCTGCGACCGTAGCGGTGTTGCGGTTCCAGACTGCAGCGCCTTTAACCGCAAGGCCACTTCGGCCGGCGATCCCTATCAGGTAGAACTGATAGATGAGAGAGAAGATCCAACGAAGAGCGGTACGTTTCGTCACGGGATCGTTTAGCTGGCGAGAGAGCGTTACGGATATGCTAGAAAAAAAACTTCACTGGCAGACGTTACAAGAGAGGCTTTGTGTATCACGGAGGGATTTACTATTGAAATTTCGGGACAGCACTTTCCAGGAGGAGTCAGACCATTACTCCCCCCCTCCACATACATCTCGCGTAGTGGCCGCGAGTAGAAATTTCGAGAAACTAGAGCCAATACAGGGGCTTGCCGATAATCATTCTTCCCACGCACTATTCGCTAGTGGAACAGGGTTGGAGGGATCACATATTGGTACCAAAAGTACCCTCCGCCACGCACCATTAGGTGGCTTGCAGAGTATGATGTAGATCTGAAAGGCCTACACGTAGGAGCAGATTGTCAGAAACGGTAAATTCATAAACAGATGTAACGATTAATATATTGGTCTCTCAAGAGCATATATCACATCAACGAGTCTCCTTGTGTGTAGCGTAGTGGTGTCGGATTATACATCCGGACAAGAGAGAAGAGTAAGCAGCTGTGACAACAGAAGCGCTAAACACGGTGTGCAAACGCCGATGGAATTAAAAACGGTTCGTAATTTGACGTTAGTTTATCTTAGGCATGCTCTTCACACACACACACACACACACACGGGCGCGCGCGTGCGCACGCATACGCACACAAACACAATGTTACCTATGGTAGACGGCGTCCCGGATGTTGACCGTCAATTTGTGCCGGCAGTTTGTTTTAAAAATTGGTAAAGGCTTGCAGCGAGCCACAGGAGTCACTATTGGTGCGAGGGGAGTCGCTCGCGAGGCACCCTTTGCGGTACATCAGATCTGTCAAAGGCAGCAAATACAGCGCGGTGGGTGACACAGCACAGTCCATCAGAGCACTGAAGGAGGCAAAGAAATCGTGCTTACATTGGAGGGCACCACTTACTTTCAATTCTTACACGTATAAATAATGTGATTACAAGATTGTAATTACAATTACAATTTCAAAACGCTGTAACAAAACGAACCACTGCCTGAATGACGTCAAATCCGAACAGAAATTATCGAAGAAGGGGAAAACGTTATGGAAAGACAATCGGCTGATTCTCAGTTTGGGTCTGAGGCGCTCTACTCTCAAAGCAGGATAGCCTGTTGCTGGTAGAGCTCCTTTACAAGAACGGTGACCGTGCGCCAGCAGCTTTGCAGAACTTCCAAACAATAAATGGTATGAAAAAAGGCGTTGTTTCGATGACTACCAAGGGTCTGCAGAAAATAATTGTGAAATGCGAGAAGACTGGCTATTCTGAAGTATAGTGTGACACAGGGAGGAAAACAATTGATCCGGCATCAGTAGAAGAAATGACCACAAGGTGGGGTCGAGTGGTGGTGTGCAAATATAAAGTGCACGGGGTAATCGCCCGAACTTTGTTCGTACCTGTCAGCACGGAGAATAAAATTCTGCAAAACATCCTGCATTACTACCCATAGTAAATTACCCACGTTCAGGAATTGCTTCGTTCTAACCTGAAAGAAAGACAAACGTTTGCTCTAGAATTTTTTGAACGCATGGAAGTGGACAATGATGGCGATGGAACATTCTGCGGACATACGAAGCCCATTTTCATCGCCAAGAATATGTCAGTACACAGAATTGTAGAATAGGGCAACGGAAAATCTGCTGGCACGTCAATCAGTATCACTTCATTATGAAAATGTAGCTATATGGTGCGGGTTCACGGCATAGTTTACCGTAGGGTGATATTTTTGGAGGTTCCTGAGGTTCCTGTAACCTGTACTGCCACACCCTGCGAGAGTCTTCTGCGAATCGTCATCCCGGCCCTTCAACAGCGTACCGAGCGAGGTGATGCAGTGGTTAGCACAATGGGCTCGCTTTCAGGAGGAAGAAAATTCAAATCCGCTTCCGGCCATCCAGACTTAGGTTTTCCGTGATTTCCCTAAATCGCTCCTGGCAAATGCCTGGATGGTTCCTTTGAAAGGACACAGTCGATTTTCTTCCTCAACTTTGACACCATCCGACCTTACGTTTCTTCTTTAATGACCTCGATGTCGATAGGACTTTAAACCCAATCTTCTTTCTTTCTTCCTTTCCTCAACAGTGTAGATGTATGAATAGGACAACTTTTATTCGAGATGTAACTCCTTCGCACATTTCATAACCAGTGAAGCAGCTGCTGCAGAGGCATTTCGGAGATGCTAGAATTATCAGCCGTCATTTCCCTACAGCCTCGCCGTCCTGAAAACCTGGTGGTGAGGTTATCTATAAGATACTCTCTTCAGTGTCCCGATTACAAACGTAGCTGAATTAAAAGCCAGCAATGCACAACACGTTCTGAGCGTGACTCCTGAGACATTCTGTTTCTCAATTTCTACTTGTGGGCCGGCAGGAGTGGCCGTGCGGTTCTAGGCGCTACAGTCTGGAGCCGAGCGACCGCCACGGTCGCAGGTTCGAATCCTGCCTCGGGCATGGTTGTGTGTGATGTCCTTAGGTTAGTTAGGTTTAATTAGATCTAAGTTCTAGGCGACTGATGACCTCAGAAGTTAAGTCGCATAGTGCTCAGAGCCATTTGAACCAATCTACTTGTGGCAGAAACCGTTAGATAGCATACTGAACATGTCTTACGCTATTCTTACGACAGTTAAACGCCGATTTCATTGTTGCTTTTTATGCAGGTTTTTGCCTCAGAATAACTAAAATATGATTTTTTACATCCGATGTAACACTACCGTGCGTGGTGGATGGGCTTACCTAACTAGCAAACAGTGCCACAACTGCTGAATGCCATACTTGTGCGGCAATGTGCACTGCAGTTGGCTTAATGTGTGACTCTCACGGCTAGTCGTCATCATCTGTCATCTGTAGCCTAACCTATTTTCGCAATAACGCTTACAGCCCCATCTAGTGGAAAAATTTCCGTTAAAGTCTTTGTGTTTCCATAACGTTTCCGCCTTCTTCGGTAACGTTCCGTTCAAATTTGAAGTCACTCCGACCAGGTTTTTTTTAGGGGGATTCGAAACCGGAAATTTAATTATAACCACCACATATATAGACTGACTGTTACTTTCTAATGCTAATGGTTTTGTATTCATTTCTTTGTCTACCTTTACTCATAATACGATCCAATACATCAAAGTAATGAGTTAAGATTGAAGAGCACCTTCGACTTTTACCACACTGTCATTTTCTAAGATTCTCACACTGCTCATGGACGTCACACATGATCATTTGAGATTAACAGTCACAGATTCGATCTCCTCCGCCACGATCTTCATATTCCTTGAAAGGAAGTTTCATCGCGTATGTCGAGTGAAGTCTGAATGTTTCTTGAGAAGCTGCTTATAACCTATTGTAGCTCTATCTCAAAATTGTCTCCATTTGATCTGAAAAACTTTTTGGACTGCTGAATTTTTTTTGGCGAACTGTACTTGGAGAACATCTTAGTATACCGTTAAACCGGATAAGTTACTTTTACTATTATACTTGGCTGACGGATGATGCCGTAACTAAAGCATTATTCACAAACCTGCTGGCGACTTGCGCTATATGGAGTACGGAGTAATAATTTCGTAATTTGCTCCAAACAAACAACTACAGCTTTTGCATGAATTCAACATCCCACTGTCCTCTGGAGTAACACTAGCGAAATCTTTTTATAATTACCTAATAACTGACTTACTGTTCCTCAAAGGGGACTGTAGTAATCTCTGCTGGAAGCATAGCAGACCTTAATGGCGTTTTTATGCAGAAATCCTGGATTTTATTGATGGGAACTGGTGAGGGTCTTACAGAAAACACACATTCGAACGATTTGTAATTACTTAACGGATGAATATCCACAGTATTCCTCCGCAGGAGGTAATGCACACTGTTGAATTTTGCTTGCTGACAGACCCAAACCCATAGGCGACTATAAGAATTTTCTGCAAATATTAGCTTGGTATCAATGTAGCAGTAGCGAAGTAATGCTGTGGAGTATAAACGGCATGTTGAAACTGTGTGCCAGGTCAGGACTCTAACCACAACTTCTAGTCATTTCTGTAAACTGAGCTCAGCGACCACACCGCAGCAATGGAACATGAGTTCAATTTGCCAATGGCTACTCTACTCTCTAATTCTTTCGTATTCTGAGAAACACACGTTCCTCGTTGATACCTGATTAGGCACATAGCTTTATAATGCTTGCCAGTAAATAACTTGTTCTTTAAGGAATATAAAGTTATAATTTATTAAATTAAAAGCTTATTAGTTATGTCCGAAACAGTCCGGAGGGTATTTGAGACAAACATTCTAAAAAACCACTATATGTATTACCAAAGTGATTAGAAACTGAAAATTTTATGGGTAGTGTGTTCAGCGTTGAACAGAAAATTTTTTGGTTGCTTAAATAGCGCTGACTAAGAACTAATAAAGTTAACATTTGCAGTGCTACCACCTCTGCTGTTACTGCTGCTGCTGCTTCTGCTAAGTCAAATACGCCGGTGCTCTGGCACTGAGCACTATGGGACTCAACTGCTGTGGTCATCAGTTCCCTAGAACTTAGAACTACTTAAACCTAACCAACCTAAGGACATCACACACATCCATGCCCGAGGCAGGATTCGAACCTACGACCGTAGCAGTCGCACGGTTCCGGACTGCGCGCCTACAACCGCGAGACCACCGCGGCCGGCCGCCGGTGCTTTTCGAAGAATCTGCGCAGAAGTTAAAATCCGTTAACATAGTCTATTTCGAGGAAAGGATTTACATTCACATGCAGGTGTTCGTGGAACGTAATGAAGGTAAAAGGACATGGTTCCACCCAGCTTCCACTAATAACATGCGGGAGAGTTTGGCAGAGTGGAATGAGGGACAAGAGTGATTCAGAAGAGAGAGACAGAGTAAGTGAGGGAAAGAGAAGAAAGAAAGAGTGAGTGAGAGACTAACGAGAAAGTGAGGAGTGAGTGAGAGAAAGAGAATCAGGAGAGAGAGAGTGAGAGAGAGAGAGAGAAGAGACACAAGACAGTGTGCCTTGATTTGACTGGAAATTATTATGGACATGCAAGCAGCGGCCAGTACACGGGACCGTCATAGCTCGCCAGCAGTCAAAGGCCGGGCCGAAGTCGCTTGTACTGGGCCACTCAGAGCAGATTTCTGCGCTTACGGGAGAGCAGAGACGGAGAGCCGCGGACGGGGTCGTCGGTGGTGCTCGGTGCAGGGCGGAGGGGGAGGGGGGGGGGGAGCTTGGCGACGGTGGGGGTTGAGCTTCGAAATTGGTTTCGGACTCGGGATGAGGAACTGCGCTGGCGCACATTTTCAATTATTGTGGCCATCTCAATGGAAAGCAAACGGATGAGGAGAGGGGTAGAAAGGCAGTAGGGGCGGCAGGGAGCGCTAGGGTGGGCAGGGAAGGGGTGGAGCTGGAGAGACTTCTGGCTTGCCCGATGGCACGTGCAAGGGAGGGTATGTGGCCAGAATCTTGTTTTAGGAAACTAGGAATTTACCATTTCATGTGGAAATATGTTTCTCGTCCCACCCTTGTTCTCCCCCTGGCGGGTTCATTTCTCGTTCCCTCCACCCTTCTATTAGTGCGTGGGCTCTGCTGTTGCCTCCAGTCGGCACCAGTAATTTCCAGTTGCCTACCGCCAGTTGTCAAAGTGTTTCATATATACCTCGGCTGGCAACAAACAAAATAAATGAAGTATGGAATGTAGGAGAGAGGTACAAAACAGATGTAGCGAAGTGAGGGCGGGTCGGGACTAATTCCCGGGGAGCTCTGTCCGTAAGAAATGTAACGACGGAAGAGAAGGTTTGGGATTCCAGATCCAAACCAACATACAGTTTAAACTAGAAAGTTTCCAAACAGCGCGAACTTCACTGTAAAGTGGAAGATTCATTTCAAAAGCAAATTTATAAAGCGTACAATACAGAATGAGAGATCTCCGAGGATTTTGAGTTTCTTTCACCTCTTTACTAGCGTCATCTTCATGAAATTCTATTTGGAGGAAATGATGTTCTCGTTTTGGAGTGGAGATCATTCAAATTAAGCTTCCATATCGTCTGATTAAGGCTGTTTGCCACATCGGACATTGCTACTTCATCTGAACTACCGATACATACCTCACTGCCAGCACTAAAATTTCACTTTGCCGCCGGCCAGTGTGGCCGTGCGGTTCTAAGCGCGTCAGTTTGGAACCGCGTGACCGCTACGGTCGCAGGTTCGAATCCTGCCTCGGGCATGGATGTTTGTGATGTCCTTAGGTTAGTTAGGTTTAAGTAGTTCTAAGTTCTAGGGGACTGATGACCTCAGTAGTTAAGTCCCATAGTGCTCAGAGCCATTTGAACCATTCACTTTGCCAGATCTTGTCTTGAACTTTTCTAATTCCATAAAAACGTAAAAATCCGAGTGATACTGGCTGAAGAAGCGATTTAGAAAGCCAGTATGAGGTCTCCAGCTGAAATGTGACAGGCGGCGGAGTTTTGGAATTTAGATTGTAGACTGCAACGTTTCTACACTACACCCTATCTTCGAAATGTTCGCTGCAACATTGGCCAAGAAATACTGAAGTGTGCTAAAATACTGAAGTGTGCTAAAATAGACTTCAAACTCCCCTTTTTTCAAAGCTATTGTTTTCAAAAGTATGGCTTTGTTCCTCTGAGCCAGTTGCACCCAGTGATGTTCTATTCAAATATTTACTATCAAAAACAGTTTTAATCACAAATTATTTATTCCGGTTACCGGTTTCGACCCCATCAAGACTGTTTTTGATACTAAATATTTGTTATAACATTGGTCACTGTATACTTCCACAATGTATTCAAAAGTAATGTTCTATTTAGTTTTATATTTACACCACATTAAATTTTATTCATGGTTTTCTACACTGAGTAACACTGGGGTTAATATCACCACCATCTGAATTGCCTTTTGATTTTTTAATGTAATATTTATGAAAACAGAATGATGACTGTCATGTTGAGAAACTGTAATGTATGTTTTTATGTTAGTTCATTAAAATACTATGAATAGGCTTATATTCTGTGTAATTTACTTGGAATCTTCATGATACCAGCGGTATCTTAATGATCCCAGCAGTACTCAGTGAGAAAAAACATCCTGGTAATAGGAGTGTTGACAGTGCTCAAACAGGCGGCTCTGTTGGCGTTAAGCGATCATTTTTGACAAAAAATGGCTCAAATGGCTCTGAGCACTATAGGACTCAACTTCTGAGGTCATCAGTCCCCTAGAACTTAGAATTACTTAAACCTAACTAACCTAAGGACATCACACACATCCATGCCCGAGGTAGGATTCGAACCTGCGACCGTAGTGGTAGCGCGGTTTCAGACTGTAGCGCCTAGAACTGCTCGGCCACTCTGTCCGGCCATTTTTGACATGCATCTCTTTTACAGTCCATGCAAAAGATTTCATGACAGAACATGTATCTATCATCACAGTAATTAATATGATTGAAGGCTAACTGTATCTGAAATTACAGTTGGGAAAATACGTCAAAGTTTTCTATGAAGTACGCAGAAATCAGTGCGGTGAGCTGGAAAACAGACGCAGAAGTAATTTCGATGCATCCAATACAAACCGCAGTTGATAGACGTAAAAGTAATCCCCACTAGAAGCAGCCATAAACTGTGTACTAGATTTTGTACGAGGGCAGTTCAATAAGTAATGCAACACATTTTTTTTCTGAAACAGGGGTTGTTTTATTCAGCATTGAAATACACCAGATTATTCCCCAATCTTTTAGCTACACAACACTATTTTTCAACGTAATCTCCATTCAATGCTACGGCCTTACGCCACCTTGAAATGAGGGACTGTATGCCTGCACGGTACCATTCCACTGGTCGATGTCGGAGCCAACGTCGTACTGCATCAATAACTTCTTCATCATCCGCGTAGTGCCTCCCACGGATTGCGTCCTTCATTGGGCCAAACATATGGAAATCCGACGGTGCGAGATCGGGGCTGTAGGGTGCATGAGGAAGAACAGTCCACTGAAGTTTTGTGAGCTCCTCTCGGGTGCGAAGACTTGTGTGACGTCTTGCGTTGTCATGAAGAAGGAGAAGTTCGTTCAGATTTTTGTGCCTACGAACACGCTGAAGTCGTTTCTTCAATTTCTGAAGAGTAGCACAATACACTTCAGAGTTGATCGTTTGACCATGGGGAAGGACATCGAACAGAATAACCCCTTCAGCGTCCCAGAAGACTGTAACCATGACTTTACCGGCTGAGGGTATGGCTTTAAACTTTTTCTTGGTAGGGGAGTGGGTGTGGCGCCACTCCATTGATTGCCGTTTTGTTTCAGGTTCGAAGTGATGAACCCATGTTTCATCGCCTGTAACAATCTTTGACAAGAAATTGTCACCCTCAGCCACATGACGAGCAAGCAATTCCGCACAGATGGTTCTCCTTTGTTCTTTATGGTGTTCGGTTAGACAACGAGGGACCCAGCGGGAACAAACCTTTGAATATCCCAACTGGTGAACAATTGTGACAGCACTACCAACAGAGATGTCAAGTTGAGCACTGAGTTGTTTGATGGTGATCCGTCGATCATCTCGAACGAGTGTGTTCGTACGCTCCGCCATTGCAGGAGTCACAGCTGTGCATGGCCGGCCCGCACACGGGAGATCAGACAGTCTTGCTTGACCTTGCGGCGATGACGACACACGCTTTGCCCAACGACTCACCGTGCTTTTGTCCACTGCCAGATCACCGTAGACATTCTGCAAGCGCCTATGAATATCTGAGATGCCCTGGTTTTCCGCCAAAAGAAACTCGATCACTGTCCGTTGTTTGCAACGCACATCCGTTACAGACGCCATTTTAACAGCTCCGTACAGCGCTGCCACCTGTCGGAAGTCAGTGAAACTATACGAGACGAAGCGGGAATGTTTGAAAATATTCCACAAGAAATTTCCGGTTTTTTCAACCAAAATTGGCCGAGAAAAAAAATGTGTTGCATTACTTATTGAACTGCCCTCGTATATTCATATGGAACTCGCATTAAAAAAAGTATGCTTCGCAGTTAGCCAAAACAATCTTCGTAATTTTTTTTAAGTGACTGCTTAAACAGAATGACGGTCGGTATTCGGTAACACGGAAATATGTTAGTGATACACCTGCGCGCTACAGAAAGTTTTGCGCATCGGTTTTTGTATGAAACATTTTAACATGTTTCTGGTGTAGCATTGACTAACTTTTTAGCAGTGGCTACACCGATGTTCGCGCCTTGGACTTCATGAGACAGTGTTGCGGGCAAGCAGAATTTGTAGGCTTTCACCGCTAATACAGTAGTCGTGTTAGCCAATTCCCGAACTAAACAGCGAGAGAAGGTAAAAGCATCACCTTACAAACTTTCGTTTAGTTTTATCTTGTCGATTATATCAAACAGACTAATTAGACATGTCTGTCACCCGTGACAGTTTCATTTGGTGACATTGGTTTACTGCGATCAGTAGTTGTTCATAATCATTTCATTATCATGGTTCTGTGGTCGCCTCCACGGAAAAGACCGATAAAACGTGGCGAAGAATCACAGGCATTAGGAAGAACGGGTCCACAAAACATGACCTGCTCTCTATTATAGGCGCATAATCATCGCATTTCAACTGCAAGATTTTGCACTGGCTTTGATGTGGAACAATGATCAGACGCGCAATCTTAAGCTGACGACAGTGGCAACGACAATGATTTCTGACATTTTATTTACTTATTTCTTCAACATGACTATTACAATATTTTAAATACTTGTTTAGTTTTAGTTTTTATGCAACGTACGTTATTATCAAGGCCAAATACAACGAACTACAGACGTATGAGTGAAAGTATATTTTTGGTTATGTTCATAACAGAACATTTCAGTGTGCTTCATACTTTAAGTGAGTATACCTCTTAAAGTATTCAGGCAGAACAACGTTTTTCAACTCCAGTAAGTAATGTAATTACTCCGGGTGGTTATAATTGAAGTGCAGCTACTCACAGATGCCCGTGTGAGCTGTAATTATCCTACTGCAGCGAAACGTGGTAGATATTCTCATGCATAAATGTGGAAAGGATTTACGCTACAAAAATTTACTTCAGATTCTGGCTGTCAGATGCAAATCTGGTGCTGTGAATGCAAGGAAGGCATTCCTACACTCTCCTCATGTAATGGATTACGAATGGTACAACGGCAGAAAAGATCAAACAAGTGAGAAAGGCATTATTATTCGCCGATTACTCATTTTGTTCAGTATTAGCACCGGACACGTCGACAAGATGCTGTACGGCTCCAGATTTGCGCATGGTGGCCAAAATTGGAACCAATTTTCTTTACGGCGTAAATCGCTTCCGAATTAACATATTACCATATCTACCAACTTTCGCTGCCCTATGGTTATCATAGCCACACGGTACCTGCTTGAGAAGCTGCACGTTAATTATACCCATCCGGTATGTATGTGCTGGAAAAATCTATGAAAATCGTTCATTTATAGTTTAGGTTATGCTATGTTCTCGATAGGCCAAGTTCATTCCTTTGCTTTTATACTTTTCACTGTATATCACTCTCGTTATTAACTTCACAACACTTCAATATTAACGTGACCTATTGCTTGGTGATCTGTGCAAGCAGCACTAAGAGCCAATCTAAACTGATGGTAGTAAGACATTACCAGGGTATTTATAAATCTGTAACTGCCGCATCAAAAGAAAAATAAAGTTGTGTAATTAATATTTTATTCATTTATAGGTATAGGACTGCTCTTTTGGTACACACTGATATCCCAGCACCATACTATCCTAGTGCGCGCTACCCAGTCCATTGATAAACCGTATTTTATCTTCAACAACAGCGGAAATGTTGCAACTGTGTCACGCCGAACGAGATGATTTCTTCAGGCGTCTCGATTGGCTTGACACAGCCGTAGCATTTGTAATGCTTCCGAAAAAGAATCACGGCACGATCCTTGAAACTACGTAGCAATGGGTTGCGCTATTTTGTTTTGGCTCCATTAGTGATGTGGCACGGTGCTGTAACGCGAGAGTATCGCTGTGAATATAATTGTATAACAGAACTGCAGATGTGTGACTAAATAAACAAAGAACTCATTATGTAACTTCATTTTTCGAGGAGGTAGTTAAAATGTATTTACTATTTCACTTAGTTTTGTTTGTAGTATCAAAATAAAAACAAAATTACGAGGAGGGATGGTTTTACCTCATTCTCATACGCAGACGATATTGCAACAGGCTCAAAGAACATTGCAAACCTACAAGAAACAATAAATAATATGGAAGACAGGGGCGTCGAACACGGCTTTGAAACAAACGTGGCAAAACAGAAATGACGGTGCCCAGAAATGGAGGAATGGCACCTGCATCGGCTGAGATCTTCCCACAGGAGGTGACCTAGGGGTCACGATACAATCAAGAGCAAAATGTTTCACTAAACATATAACAGAGAAAGCAGTAGAAGCATTAGTTGGTATTCATAAAACAGAACACATTACATCCATAAGTCTAGAGACAGCAATGGCACTATTCAGAGCCAAAATCTCCCCACTACTGACGTATGCCTTATAAATCATCGGACCACATCCTTCAGTGAAAAATCTAACGACACCAGAAGAAGGTGCCCTGTACAAAGAAAGCGATCGAAGTTTCTAAAACAATACGATCCAGATCCGTATACCAGCTGGCGAGGGACTGCTGCCTCATTGAAGACTTCCGGCTACCCCACACCAGCGCTTCGGAATGTCTACTAGAAACAACAAAGGAAAAAAGGGAAGATATCCTTCAGAATTTTACAGCACAGGCGGCATCATTGACCGAACATTCACAAAGGAGAGCTTCGAGATGAGACACGTGATCACCAGGATGGCAGTCCATGGTTTGACCATCTTATTTGCAACATCACGTCATATCGTGAACTAAATACAATGTGTGAACGTAAACTGTGTCACCGAATATGCGAAAGTTACCATACGGAACTCCTTACCAAAAGGAGACGGTCAACGCAAATCAGAACATGGAAAATTTCTAATTTCGTGTATTATTATAATTGTACTTTGATCTTACATAGCTATTTAACTGCAATAAATATATTACTTCTCTTAATTTTCCATTCATGGTTAACACAATTGTAGGATTAGATGACAGTGGTAACTTTATCAGAAAACCGTTCAGCAGTTGGAAAGGATTCTCTTCCGATCACCCTTTTGCAGCTACAACCGAGATTTGGGACTCGGTCGTCTGAATGACTTCCATATCGACAGGACGATAAAATTTATCATTTTCCTAATTAGATTGTTTTCTTAAAGAACGGAATGCCGACTAGACGGAGAGATGTGCTCTACGAGGTTGTACGTGCGAGTAGGACGATACGTGGTGCGTTATCGTGTCTCGAACAGCAGTCAGCAGGCCGAAGGCCTAATATTGGCGCTTATTACTAGCCTCAGTGAATTATTCAAGCGGACGAGACGACGGGCAAATTAGAGGACACATGTCATAGTACACGGGCTGCGACTTCCTTGACTTCCTTGTAAGCTGCACTACCGAGAAACGCCACGCGGCCGCGTGCTGAAATATTGAACAGGCCACATGGCGGATGGTGTTCGGCGTGAATTCTGCATACGGGAAGCGTGTTCTGACGTCGACATCCCATCCTTTAATACAATCACAGCGTCGGCCGCCCCACCTACACGTGCCCAACGAGTGTGCACCGTGAATTATTCCACTTTTAATCTCATCAAGGTTTCGCTTCCACTAAGTTATTCATCGTACCTGCTTTTTAACCACCACTTGGCGTGTCTCAGAAAATAAGAATGACTGGCGATTTTATAAAGGATGTATAGAAAAATTACGCAGTTATCGTTGGTGTTAACTTTGCACATATCGCTGTCAGAGGCAGATTGTAACAAAATAAAGCATCATAAGCTCTCTTTTCTATTTACTGCCGTATCAAACTATTCCCCAGTAGGCCATTGCCTTCATTGATCCATTTGTGCCATTTCCGTCAACAATGACGACTTACTTATTCCATTATTTTCTACATTTGGTTCACTTGTTATTGTTGTGATCTTCAGTCCAGAGACTGGTTAGATGCTACTCTATCCTGTTCAAGTCTCTTCATCTATGAATAACTACCGCAATCCACATCCCTCTGAATCTGCCTACCGTATTCATTTCTTGGTCTCCCTCTACGATTTTTACCCCTCACCCTTCCCTCCAGTGCTAAATAGGCGATCCCTTGACGCCTCAGAATGTATGCTACCAACCGATCGATTCTTCTAGTCAAGTTGTGCCACAAATTCCTCTTATCTCCAGTTCTATTCAGTACCTCCTCATTAGTTACGTGGTCTACCCATCTAATCTTCAGCATTCTTCTGTAACACCACATTTCGTAAGCTTCTATTCTCTTCTTGTCTAAAATATTTATCGTCTATGTTTCACTTCCATACATGGCTGTTTTCCATACGATTATTTTCAGAAAGGTCTTCCTAACACTTAAATCTATGCTCGATGTTAACAATTTTCTCTTCTTCAGGAACACTTTCGTTGCCATCGCCAGTCTACATTTTATATCCTCTCTACTTCAACCGTCATCAGGTATTTTGCTCCTCAAATAGCAAAACTCATCTACCACTTCACGTGTCTCGTTTCCTAATCTAATTTCCTCAGCATCACCTGATTAAATTAGAATACATTCCATTATTCTCGTTTTGTTTTTGTTGATACTCATCTCATATGCTCCTTTCCAGACACTGTCTACTCCGTTCAATTGCTCTTCCAGGTCCTTTGCTGTCTCTGACAGAATTACAATGTCAGCGGTAAACATCAAAGTTTTAATTTCTTCTCCATGGATTTTAATTCCTACCCCAAATTTTTCTTTTCTTTCCTTTTCTGGTTGCACAATATACAGCTTGATTAACATCGGGGATACACTACAATCCTATCTCACTCCCTTCTGAACCACTGCTTCCCTTTCATGCCCCTCGACTCTTATATCCGCCTTCTGATTTCTGCACAAATTGTAAATATCTTTTCGTTCCCTGTATTTGACGCGTGCCACCTTCGGAATTTGAAAGAGAGTATTCCAGTCAACTTTGTCTAAAACTTTCTCAAAGTCCGCAAATGCTATAAACGTAGGTTTGCCTTTCCTTAATCTGTCTTCTAAGATAAGTCGCAGGATCAGTATTGCCTCACGTGTTCCAAAATTTCTACGCAAATCAAACTGATCCTGCCCGAGGTTGGCTTCTGCCAGTTATTCCATTCGTTTGTAAAGAATTAGTGTTAGTATTTTGCAGCCGTGACTTATTAAACTGATAATTCTGTAATTTTCACAACTGTCAACACCTGCGTTCTTTGGCATTGGAATTATTATATTCTCACTTGGCTCACTTTTATTTAATTTCTGCTGTTTTCTATCGAAGAGTGTAGTCGTAGTAGTTGCATCACTAACTGTAGACATTATGTGCCGTTCTTTCCTTCTGTTCTTTATCTATATGACAGCTTATCACGTTAGACCTACTGCTTCTTCTTTTCAGTTTTCGCTAATGATGTTTCCCAGCGCTTAAGACAATGAACTCGCACCTGAGAACGACGAGACTAATTACGTTTCATGAATGGAAAAGAAAGAAAAACTACAGACAATGGATATTGCTTTACACGAGTACCTCCCGGGTCTGTTAATTTGAGTCACTGAGTAAAGTATTCAAATCATCTGATGGTACTGGGCAATAAGCCGAAATTTGTCACGATACCATATGTGTGACATGAGGCTTAAAACATGCTTACGAATGTCAGAATTGTTCCTTCAAGGAGACCGTCACCCATTCCCAACTGCGACCATGAGAGATATTACTCCGTCTCCTGCGGCATCACTAAGCCAAGACGTTGAATATGAAGCCCTCATTACTCACTATTGCAGTTTGTATTTAATGATCTATTTACACGACCACCTTCTTGTGCTCATGGTGTGATTGTTTACGCAATTACAAAGTATAATTCTTCCAGATGGAGCACATACAAATAGCATTATTATTTGTTGTGCTTTGTTAGCTTCACTTTAAGAAAATGTGGAAAACGAAACGTTACTTAAATCAGTGCCAAGAAGTGGGCGAAAACGAGGAGAGACGCTCGAACACTTCAGCCAGCGGACATAAATGAAAGAGTCACATGAAGACGCTGGCAGCGCAATGAATTAACGATGATGCTTCTAATAGTATTAGTAAGATAATTAAGATTCGAGTGATTTGTTTGCCTTGATGCCTAGTAATAAGCACTAGTGGCTCGAAACGTGTCACTCATAATTAAAGTTACGAAAGTACGAGAGTAATAGTCATTCACCATTGTGACTTGTTACTGTATATATATATATATTTATATTTCAACCAATTATGGAAATAGTGTTCCGTCTTGATCAGACACAATCTTTCTTCTTTAACATCTATACATTTTTTTGTGAAGTCTGCTAATCCTCAATGGATTCATTTTGTTTTCTGTTCAATAACACGTAAAAATCTGGCATGATGTTTTTGTGATTATGGTATTCATATTCATAACATTTTTAGCAAAATTTGTTCCTGGACATCACATACTGATGTTCGTGTAGCTGTGTGCCGTCTGTAGTACAGTTGGTATTTCGCTCATGTTTGCCGTACGGAACTTATAGGGATTTCTCAATAGTATATTGCATATATTTATCTAAAGCATACGACTAAATTGAAACTATTGCTTTTTTAACGTTTGGTTAATGTTAGATTAAGTTACTACAATATCATTCAAAATTAATACCAGTTATTGGACGAAAAATAATACGAATACACTGACTATGCTATGAGTGGCACAACAGCCCTCTTTTGAGTCTTCGCAATTTGTAGAAATTACTACGTTCTTTCCTGTTTACTGCCGACCTCCACCGATTCTCAATTTCAGTTTTGCTTATGTCCTCTTCGACATCTTCCTCAAACCTTACAACCCTCTTGGTTCCTTCAAGCACTGTGTTTAAATTGTTGTTAATAATTCTGTCATCTGCTATCAGTACATGCCCTGCCCATTCCAGCCTTTACTCTTAATCAAGCCAAGAATGTCGCGTTCATCGTACGTGTATGCATAGTTGCATCTCCTCGTCCATTCACGGTTCTCGTGGAATGCCCCAAAAATTTGTCTAAAGATCTTTCTTGCAAATATGACAAGTTGCTATTCATGGGATTTCGTGATTGGCCGTGTTTCAGCATCGTATGTTAGTACAGGCCTCACTTAAACCTTATACATCGTAACTGTAGTTCTTGAAAAGCAGGTTGAATTTCATATGTTTAGTGAGGCCATTGTAGCACTTGTTAGGGAGCTGTATCCAGAGCTGATTTTGTTCTTACAGTTTACTTCTGATCCCAAGATACGTAACATTACACATGACGTCATACTTACATGAATCGATTTCTATGAATGGAGGTTCATTAGAATAATGTTTCTAAATTAGAGGCACAGTTTTCCCTTCATCTTCCTAGCAGCTCTTTCAAGACTTGTAAAAGCTGATTTCACTGATCACGACGTTCTTGCATAAATATAAATATAATCTGCGTAAGCCAGCATCTGAACCGGCACGTACCGGGTGATTTTAAAACTATAATTATAGCAGAATTGATAGACATCGAAATCAAAATTACTTTTTTAAAAAATATTTCGCCCTTTTTCGTTTAACTCGCTTGTCACCACTGAAGTCGGTATTTACAATGACGAGAAAAGATCGTAACAACAAAAAATAATTAATATAGAGTAATCAAATTTCGGGAATATATCTGTCCAGGTAACATAATTAAGTAATTAATATTTCAGAATCACCGGTTTATGTAAGCTCGAAGTAAGTCATTGCAAATGTGAAATGCTGGTACGTTAATAACCACCGTAACCGCCAGAACGTTGAATGCAAGCGTGCAAACCTGTATGTATTGTGCTGGACAGCTGCCGGATGTCAGTTTGTGGGGTGTAGTTCTGAGCGTATTGCACCTGTTTGGTCAAAACAGGGACGGTTAATGCTGTTTTTGGATGACGCTGGAATTGTCCTATGACGTCCCACGTGTGTTAGAATGGAGACAGATCTGGTGACCGGGCAGGCCAAGCTACTATATGGACAGAGCTTGTTGGGAAACAACAGCGTTATATAGGCGAGCGTTATCCTGTTGGAAGAAGCCAGCTGAATTGCATTTCATAAATAGGAGCACAACAGGTCGAAGCACCAGACTGACGCGCAGATATGCAAACAGGGTGCGTGGGATAACCAGTAGAGAGCTCCTGCTGTCGTACGAAATCGGATCCCAGACTATCAACAGCAGGCGTCCCTCAGCTAGCCTCCTTACGACCAACACACTGATATCAATGGCACCGAGGCAGAACCAGCTTTCATCAGAAAACACAACAGACCTCCATCTTGCCCTTCACTTAACTCTCGCCTGACACCACTGAAGTCGCAAGTAGCGTTGGTTTAGTGTCAGTGGTATGCAGGTAACAGAGCGTTGGCTCGGAGCTGTCCTAGGAGTAACCAATTTGTAACAGTTAGTTGTGTCAGTGTGGTGCCAACTACTGCTCAAATTGCTGCTGCAGATGCAGCAGGATGCGCCGAACATGATGGTCGTCTCGGAAGTGACACATGGCTGTCCGGAGCCCGGTCTTCTTGTGACCGTGCCTTCTCTTTACCACCGCTGCCAGCAATCACATACGCTGCTACATTCTGTAACTGGGTGTCCTCTTTTGATGCTAGTCAGTTATCAGGATGAGCATTACTGCAAAGGGCATTTGATTCTAAAGCATTACGTCAGGGTGAAAAACACTAAATAAATTACTGTTTCTCTCATAACAACATGTGGGCAGGGTGGGTTCTTCCTTGGCTAGGGTATGAGGTAGAATGAAACAGCATTTTTACATAAGACAATTTTTATTGAAAGATTTGTACAATGGATTGTTCTGGCTGGAAGAGCGGCAGCTGTGTCGTTTGTGACGCTTTCTGCTGCGTGAGCGGCGGCGTCTGATTACACCTGGCTGTGTGTATCTCGTGTCGCTGTTTCGCCCAGTTCACTGGAGACACGCATCGTGAGGTGGCCCGTTTAATTATTGAGAATGAAGTCGTGAATCGGATGGTGATACCTTGGTTGTGGCATCTCTTCTCTATGCGGCCACGTGTGTCAGAGTTGTGCGTCGGCCAGCGGAGCGGCGCGGCGGGGGAAGGCCAGTGTCCCGGACTCTAACAATGGACTCCAGCTTGCCAGTCTTCGGCTGTCAGATCTTCATCACCAGCTCACAAGTGACTGCTTATGTGAGGCCGTATTCTTCCCGTCCTCACGAGTCACCCAGGTATGTAAAAATCAGTCTTCAAATACCTTCTAACTTCTGTCTTCTGGCGGCGAGGCTGCTGCTTGCTATTCCATTACAGCGGTGGACTTGGTGCTTCTGTGTACAATGTAGTCTCTTCCTGTATGACGGTCTTCAGCTCCAAAACTGAACTGAAAACTACTGCTGTCGTGCCCACAGCGTCTCGCATATTTATTCACTTCAGTTCACTGGAGGTGAACGACTTCACGGTCATTGCCTCTTCTCTCACGTTGAAAAGCTTCTCGAAGAATCTTCTTAACGTCAGTCATTGGCTCTTGGAATGCAGGCGAGGGCATTTGATCACATGTGACAATTGAGAAACACGTGAGCTGGTCGGGCGATGCCCTGATGGCTGAATCGACAGCTTCTGCTTATGTGGGGAGGGCGACGGCTTCTCCTGAACGTGCTGACTTGCAAGCGCAAGCCGTTGCCACTGCTGCTCTGCCCGCTGTTTGCCAGTGTGTAACTCTTCTAAACTAAACTAAGTTTTTCATTTATTTTCTAATTTCTACTTAACTTCACATTGATTTCACTAATTTATTTACCTATCTTAAGCACCACTCTACAATTCCTTGCTTTCTGCAGTATCGCACAAGGAAAAAATCTAGCTTCTTGTAGCCCAATTACACGACCTCTTTCAAACTTATGAGATGTTGATAATGGTGTCTTTCTGCCTTAAAGGCATTCTTGACTAATATCAACTCACTACATCCAGTCTCAGATGTAACTAACACTCACTACCGTTACAGCGCGTATTTAGAGCGAACCTGATATGAATCCTCAGAGTGACGACAAATTTGGCTGCACATCACCTTTGATATGTAGAAACACGCATACCAACTCTTTCTTGACTTTCCGAGTTTCTTGCCGTCTGTGTATTATAGCTGTATTCCTCTTTTGCAGATGCCTTGCGCGAGCTGAAACTGTACCTTATTTATTTCCGAGATACGGTACGGGAGTCGCTCACACACGCCAACATATCACATGGCGGTCACGCGAGGCTCTCTGTTCCTTTGCGAACCCCTGCCGGCACGACACGGCAGCAGCGCAGAAGCCGCACGCCCGTGCCTGGCACACGCCGCTCTGCTCTGAGAACACCGTATAAGCTGAACTGCTTCGCCCGGAGTGTGGCGTGCACCTCCGGAGCGCGGGGGCGGAAATTGCAGGGAAACGGTGGCCCGACCCAGTGGAGCCGAGTACGCCAGCTGCAGCTGACTGCCACCAAGTCGCTGCCGCTCCAGTGGGCACCGGTGGCGACCGAGAGGTATTACACCTCACCTCTGCTTCTGCCGGGGTCGTCACTCCGCGAGCGAAAATTGCCCCAGACTCTGGACTTCTACCGTACCCCGCACTGCGCAGCACTGCGGAAAATTGCCGGTACGTTTCATAGACAAGAATTATGGCGAATGTCCAATACTGGTTCTCTGCAATGCAGTGCTGCACTGGCGTTGCACATCTCTGGCCGAAAATAGAGCGGAAGGCAACGTATGAACTGTGAAATTTAACAACAGACTGAAAATGTGTACAGTAATGTACCTTTGTTGCAATGGTAATACAAGAAAATATAACCAAACAGCATCCGCTGTTTTTTTCTGTGACCTGTCTAAGGGGTTTGATTTTGTGAATCACAGTATCCTCTTAGATAAGCCTAGGTTTTATGGAGTATAATGAATAACGTCCTGATTAACCAGAAGAATGCGGAAAGTCGTACTTAATTATGAAAACAATATAACTAGGGAGGATTCTACTGACCGTGGAGAAATCACATAAGGGGTTCCACAAGGCTCTATCTTAGGTCCATCGTTGTTACTCGTGTTAGTGAATTACTTTTCGGCCACTATCCAACAGACAGACTTGATTCTTTTTGCGGATGACACTAATATTGTTACTAGACCGAACACACAGCAACAAAAGAAAGGGTGAACAATGTTCTTAAAATTATTAATGAGTGGTTTTCTTCACTTTCATCATTCGCAGTTTCAAAAACATATTCAGTTCTACACATACAGAGGTACTGCAATATTGATAATTTCAACATATAGTGAGGAAATAGTAAGTAGTGTACACCACACTTTTGTATTTCTAAATTGATGAAAGTTTAAATTGGAAAAAAACACTTAATCATCTTGATGTTGAAGCTCTTTTGTCTGTGTTTGCTTTAACAGTAACATATGTTTTTGAGTGGGGTCCGCCTTTAGCAAAACACAATTTTGTTTTTTGTCGCAGACATGTTTCACTGCAGTTGCAGCATCATCAGTGGCTGTTTTATTATTGTGGCTTCTTACCACAAGGTGTGGTTTACCTGCTGTATTACGTTTTACAGTGGCTGTTTTTTTTCATTGTCGTGTTCTATGTATTGAGTTATCACTGTCACTGTTTAGCAGCTGTAATAACAAGATCTTGTTATTACAGACTGACATAGTGATACATTACTTTTATTCTTATAACAATTACGAAGCGCATCGTCGCAATCTAAATGTGAATCAAATTGTAGAGAAATTTATCAGGTCAGTTCTGGGCTACATTAAGGAAAAAATTCAGAAAAGGTTTATGTAGGTTTCGTACAAGAAATTGGAATCTGGGAAGTCTGAAGTCTGTCTTTTTTTTTTTTTTTTCCTCTGCGGACGACCTAAGGTTCCTTAGATATTCACGCAATCGCAGTTCCGGTAGCTCATTAGCAGTTTCGCAGAATACCTACCGGGATAATCGCCGACGAGCTCATTAGCCGACACTTTAAACTTGAAAAAGAATCTGAAGAGGAGACGAGACGGGACCGTCGAAACGAGGTCGTGCCGGTAATCAGCGCTGCAAACCGAAACCGGCGTGTCGCCTCAACACGTTTTGAAAAGTCGGGAGCAGTCAGAGAAATTAATTGCGGCGGGTGCCGGCTCGCCATTCACCGAGAGAAGCTTTTGATTTATCGGAAACCCGAGATGTCAAACGTGGCTAGACAGCTTCCAAATACACGAGATGGGAACGAACATTTAATTACTGATATCGAGTCGGTAAAGAGGAACACACGGTCAGGCTGTTAGCAAAGCCATATTCTGTTTGCAGTGAAGTCTACTGTCCATCATTAGGGCCGATGAATAGTTTCGGCTAGAGAGAGTGGACTGGAGCTTATTTCGCAAAACCATTCATTGTTAAAAAAGATCTCCTTAGCACCTTAGATTCAAACATAGTTCAGTGTCAGTTACAATATTTGCTTAGGTATATCATACAAATTGAAATGAAGACATCATTTCACAATGAAACAGCATAATTTTTTTTTAAATCTCCAAGCTGCTAAAGACATTGCTGAATCATATACGCCTCTTCAATTATTTATAACAGTCGTTCGATCACAAGACTGGCTTCAGACTGTGAAGAGGAAATCTGACCTAAAGCTGACTTTCCAGTGCACAGTTGTATTACCCTAACAACTATGCATAACATTCTGCCCAGGCAGTGGAACGCGTATTGACGCTCAAACTAGCGAAATAGAACAAATGAAAAAGAAATTGTTCTAATATTGCTGGATCTGAAAGCTCTTTGAAATGACAGTTACACAGTAAGAAACAACAAAGAATTTACAGAAGAAACCAAAACTCTCACACCGTATTCCAAAGATACGTGCGTTGCTTCTTGCGCACGTAGAAAGAACTGCAGAACATACATCAACAAAACAAATATTTCAACATTTGAACACTTTACAGGCAAGACAGTTGTTGTGTTCACCAAATTGTCCACCTAATAACAGACAGCTGGTTCGGTCACAACGGCAGTATTACACCCCACCCAACTAAAATTCACCCTCAGGGATTTAATGAATTATAATCATAATAACGGCTAAGGTTTCTGACGTGATGAAATTTCTATAAAAAGTAAAACATTCGTAATTGCTTTGCGCAGCACAGAGTTGGCCGGTCTCAAATTAAGACTAATATTATTGTTATTATTATTATTGATATTAATATTCAGCATAAAGTTTCAGACAAACATAGCTCATTTTAGATGAGGATAATTACCAGAGTTTGGAAATTAAGCTCGGACAGAACTATATGGTGACCACAAAGCCCCGTCAAATCATAATTTGGAAACTATTAGGGATATAACAGGGAGGTTTCTTATAAAACGTTTAGAAGCTTTCGATCTTTTTAGGTGTTGTACCAGAATTTCAGTGTATGCCACACTTGTCGTTCGGAGGACATCAAGGCGATATTGGAATTCTACCTACGTAAGGCTTAGTATTGCAGCACCAACAGGTGTGATTGTTTCATTGATCCATGCACGAAATGAAAGGTAGCAACGTCGTTGAGTGGTGTAGTATACAGACGATTCTTGACGTAATCTTACAAAAACAAGTCTATTCGTGTGACATCTGGAGAGCGCGATAACCCTACACGGGACCATCACAACGCATTCACCGCTCAGGAAATGTGTCGTCCAGCACATCCCTAGCGTTAAAACTCCCATGTGGGGTGCACCATCATGCTGGAAGATGGTGGAAAGATACAGCTTTATGATCTGATGTAGCTATAACTCCGCGAACATGTATAAGTAAATATTTCCCGTTAGAGTTCTCGTGCGAAGATGGTTCAAATGGCTCTGAGCACTATGGGACTAAATATCTGAGGTCATCAGTCCTCTAGAAGTTAGAAATACTTAAACCAAACTAGCCTAAGAACATCACACACATCCATGCCCGAGGCAGGATTCGATCCTGCGACCGTAGCAGTCGCGCGGTTCCGGACTGAAGCGCCTAGAACCGCTCGGCCACACCGGCCGGCCCCAGCGAAGAAAAATGGGAATATCATCCTGTGGTGCATTAAGCCACACCTAAAATTACGCTTCAGGCTATCAGGGATGTGGTCAAGCGTGTTGTTGTGTGGATTTTCAGAGTGTCAGTTCCTAATGTTGCGGTGATTCATATGTCCAGAAATGTTGGACGTTGCTTCATCCGAGAACCGGCAGTTTTTCAGATAGTGATCATCAGCTTATACGTAGTCTACCTAGCATGGACCACGTGAGTGCACATCGTACATTACCTATCGTTTTGCTGCAATGCTTGGACCATTTGCAATTTGTAAGTAAAAAGGCGTAACTCTAGGGACAGTCGATCTTGCTCCCTACAATTCGCGTGTTATACGAAGAACTGACTTCTCCTGTCAGCTTTGAAATGCAGCTTACATTCTTTGAACAAGTGCTTCAGATGCGAGGTGCTGTTACCTGCGGCAGGTATTCGACACTGCCTGTCTCTTTTAAGTTTTTGAACCGAAGCATCTTTTTTTTTTTCCCGTGGTGCCCTCGCATACTGGCGTCTACAATTCCTCAGTACCATTGCCTCAGATCCGGACCCTGCGTACCAGTTTACACACTGCGTCCATCTTGGTGTGTCGCCATTTGTATGAGCTCCAAGTCAAATCTGCAATAAATGACTAGAGGGCCAAAAATACAACTTTGAGAACTGCGCCGGCCGGAATGGCCGAGCGGTTCTAGGCGCTTCAGGCTGGAACCGCGCGACCGCTACGGTCGCAGGTTCGAATCATGCCTCGGGCATAGATGTGTGTGATGTTCTTAGGTTAGCTAGGTTTAAGAAGTTCTAGGGGACTGATGTCCGCAGGTGCTCAGAACCATGTGAACCATTTGAGAACTGCTAAACGTCTTACAACACACGACGCTTCTCTATCTCTAATAGGTTCCAAGTTAAGACTTTTTGAAACGATAGCGGAACTTTACGGGCACCCTGTACTACGTTTTATTATGTGGAAGTCGAAGCTACAGCACGTAACTGATAACAGCAGTCATATAGCAAGCCACTATTTGAATATGTGCGAACAGGCAGTACCTCCCCCCTTCCACCTTCTTAGAACCACCACCGCCCCGGTTAATGGCTCTCGTCATATTATAAAAAGTATTCGGCCTCTGACGTGATCGCAGCGCGACATAGACTCATAATTGCAGATTGAAAATTAAGACATTAATAAGGAAATCACAATTTTCTGAGGACGAGTTCCTGCATTACCGGCGGTGCCCGAACCGTGGCCGCGGGCTCGTTATTCTTTCACGGAGATTTCCATCGGGAAGCAGGGAACCGGCCTGGCAGAAGCCGTCCCACGGCGCCGCGTTGTCACGGAGGGGAACAATGCGGAGAGGCGGCCGGCGCGGGGCGGCTATCTGGCCGCCAGATCGCAGCAGCGGCGTCCCACGCGCCGCCCTTTCGTCACGGGGTGGGAGCGACGCCCAAATAGCCGCCCACCGGATCCACAGGTGTTCGCCGCGACGTGACGTCAGTCGGCCGTCCCAAATAGCTAATCAGTCCGGACCGAGGCGAGGCGACGAGACGCGACGCGACCGCTCCGGGCGCTCCTCAAAACTGGGCCCTGCTGCGCTCTGTCCTACACAACACGGGCCACGGACTCTGGCCGGCGTGTCGGATCTCCGCTGCTAAAGCAGAGGATTATGGCTGATACAAATGGGCAGTATCAGCTTACAGAGCAAAATATTCGTTCCACCCCGCTTGAAAAAGCACACTGTCCGCTTTGGTGCACTGTAGAACGGTTACCACGCCGTCATGCAATCCTTGACATACAAAAGTGATCTCACACCCAAGTCTACCTAGTGAGTAGGGGCCCAGATTCGAATCCCAGCCTTTGTACAAATTTCCATTCGTCCCTTCAGTCTGTATACACAGGGTGACCATTAAAAAAATCAACGAACTTTAGCGAACGATTCCTGACTGAAGATGGAGGAAAAAGTCCGGAAAAGGATTTTGTGCATAAAACGATAACAAAGCAACTTTGATTCCATCAGGAATCCCGGAAAACAGAACAGAGTAGCGTCACATCCACGTCACAATAGATGTAAGTGGCCTCCATGGGAGGCAATACACGCGTTCACATATAAATGTCATGGAACATGCACATAATCGTACTTTGTTTTACATCATGCTGGCGGACCACTTGCCTCGAACTTGAACTAGGGTTCGTCCCCAAATCTGTAGAACCCGGTCCTCCAAATCTGGTGTACGTGCTGTCCGCCGCTTCCCTGCACGTTCGACTACCTGAAAGGACCCACGGCCACACAAATGCCCAAAATGTGCTAGATGTGTTTTGTGATCTAGTTTGTGTCTGTGAGGATACTTCTTTTGGTATAGCCGTGATGCCTCCGACCGTTTTCATATGCTTGGCCGTACACGAAGACCATCTCGGTTTCGTCCTGACGTGACTAACAGAACAGCCTGCTGCTTACAGTACGCTGCGTCAGTCATACAGCCCGCAACACACAAGGCTAATGTTCACCCTATATATCACAGATGTTTAAAAGTTGAAAATGTCTCTGGAACTTTATGTTTCAAGAAGGACACCCCTTTTCGTTCGATGCAGAGGTGTTATTCCAGTGCAGCTGCAGAGCCTCTGTAATACTGTTCGAGTGTAGGAGGAATACCAAATGGTTCAAATGGCTCTGAGCACTATGGGACTTAACATCTAAGGTCATCAGTCCCCTACAACTTAGAACTACTTAAACCTAACTAACCTAAGGACATCAAACACATCCATGCCCGAGGCAGGATTCGAACCGGCGATCGTAGCAGTCACGCTGTTCCAGGCTGAAGCGCCTAGAACCGCTCGGCCACCCCGGCCGGCAGTACCAAGTGGACTGAGGCTTGAGTGGGAGTCTGGACTGAGGAGAGAGACATGTTAGGGTAGTTCGTGGACATGTGCAAAGCCATTGTACCAAGTTGGCGAAGTGGCTAGCACATTGCCTAAGTTCGAATCATGACCTTGGTAAAATTTTCATTCGTCGCATCAGTCTGCATATATACGTCTTTCAGGTTTCCCAGACTCCAACTTTGACTTCCATCGATATAGGTTTACTGGTTTACTGAGTCATAAACACCTGTTTTACCAATGAGATCCTCCACTTCCATTAAGCTTCTGTTGTCCTCTGTGATTGTACTACCGAGATAAATGAACTGTTTCAGCTGATCAATTTTCACGTCATCAATTTTTATATTGTTTTTAACCTTTCCCATAGTTCTTCTTACTACCCCTACTTTTGTTTTCTGTTTATTCACTTTTAATTTCCGTAGCGTAACCTATGGAGTGAAACTATCAATAGCGAAGCCAAAGTTATGTTGAACGCATCATTCTATTAAAGACTGAGGAGAACCGACACTTTGGAAGTTAGGTGTGACGTTGAGAGTCAGAAGGAAGGGAAGAGTTTAACGTCGTATCGACGAACAGGTCATTAGAGGCGAAGCACAAGCTCAGCATTTGCATTAAGCAAATTCGGGTACGGAAAAGCTAAATTATAATGCGTAACTGGTTGACAACTCCTACAATACAACAGGTCTTTTTCTGCTGCTACTTGATTTATTTACCCCATATGTTTTTGGCCTTATCTTGTTCTAAGGCATCATTAGTGGGATCTATAACGATATAGTTTTGTTAGTTTTAGATTACTAAACAGTTCACGTCGCGATTTAAGTAGCAGCAGGAAAAGACAGTTTTATTTTCGAAAACAAGTATATATATGCTTGCTGCGAAGGATGGCCACACGAACAAACTTGTAAATACAATAGGTGTTTAAATACAAGTGTTAAAATTATTAAAATATATGACTGAATGAAAAATCCAATAGTCCGCTGTAGCTATATTTTTTAGGTTGATTAAAGACCTATACAACCTGTCTTGTCAGCTGCTACGATTAATATGCCGGCCGAGCGGTTCTAGGCGCTTCAGTCTGGAACCGCGTGACCGCTACGGTCGCAGGTTCGAATCCTGCCTCGGGCATGGATGTGTGTGATGTCCTTAGGCTAGTTAGGTTTAAGCAGTTCTAAGTTCTAGCGGACTGATGACCACAGATGTTAAGTCCCATAGTGCTCAGAGCCATTTGAACCATTTCAACGATTATTATCATGCTGGTGACAATCACACATAAGTGTGACGGCTTTACGACCCGGTACTTTCCTGGATAACTATTACAAGGAGCATTGTACGTTACTTGACATAGGCCGAAAGGAGCATATTTTCATCATTTTGTTTTGCAGCTCCTTGTGTTGGCCGTGTTTGTAGCGAAAACTGTGGGATGTGAGGTTCGCCAGTTATGCAAAACACCGTTTTTCCTGAGTACCTAAACATGTTTCGGCACCACTGTGCCATCATCAGTGGGTTTTCGTTTTTATTTATTCTGTAATGTGAACATTTTAATGTGACAGTTCATGATTTTAACACGTCGTCATTGATGGCGGTTTTCATCACTGGAGGAGGGGTGAGAACTTTGCCTGGCCACGCCAACTGTTACTCTGCGGCGCTCTGCAACAACTCCCTACACAATCTTGACGACACTTAAAACCTGTGAAACCTGTTGTGTATGAATTTCCCTCAGTTATGTATGACTATTTCAGCTATGGCTGCCCCAATTTTTAAAATTATCTATAAATTACTATGGTCGGACGGGAATTTGAAGCGCTGTCTTCCCAAATACAAGTCCAGCGTGTTACCAGCGCACGACGTCGAATGGTCTGAAGAGCCATACCGTCGCCCACAAAAGAGAAGCGCGTCACACACCTGTTCCCGCGCGTTTAGCGGCCGTGCTGGCAGAGCTCCTTATCAGTGACACTGGGCAGATGACGGTGACGTCATCAGACAGATTGTATCGCGGTGCCTGACGAGGAGAGCACACCGCGTCAGCATCTGGTAGCGCTTATCGCATTAGGCCGTCGGCGTCTTCTTGTGCTCGCCGCGCACATTAGGGTGGATGGGGGCGGACACGTGTACCGCCGCTAACAGGGGTGGGGGTGGACGGGAGGGGGGTGGGAGCTGAGGAAGCAGCGCAGCAGAATAGCGACCCCGGGCCCCGCACCCCGTCGCCTCGTGACGTGTCATTAGGCGCCAAATCGAGGCGACATTACACATTGAGGCGCAGCCGAGCAGTCTCGTTTGCACCGGCGAAGGACGGTCCCCCAGCTTATGTCATCAGATCTCCCGAAATAAGGTTATTACCAGCGGCGGCCGAGGGCGCTTTGGCGGGGTGACAAAGATTGCTTTGCGGGGACGCTAGCGTACAATAGGTGTCCTAGCTGGATGGGTGGAGGACAGGGTGGCGCGGCGGCAAAAAGGTGCGTCTCACAGGGGTGCCAGACTGGCGTTCCCTGTGTCAACACGGGTCGCGCAGCTGCCGCTACACCGGGGGCTTACGGCGCGGGCTGCGGAGCGGAAGAAACGGGCTGTCTGGACCCAAGGGAGCGCCTTTGACATGCGTAGCTCATATACCCAGCCTCTGCGTGACCTGTGGCGCCGGTTCTACCCACACATCTGTAATTGTACTCATTACTTTTAATCATGTGTGGGGATCCGTCTCGTGGACAGTGTAGTACAATGGTGATACAGTGCTGCCAACTTCATAGCACAAAATCGACCTAAACAGGATGACCACATTACCGGAAAATTTTTTTACACCTCGAAATAGGACGTCGACTTCGGTCCGATGACGGCATATGCCAACTGGGGGAAAATAAACCGATCACGATAAAAATTAAAGCAATTACAGCCGTCGGTCGCAAAAATTAAGTCTTCTGACCTGGTTTGGACACTTCTATGAGTGCCTTCATCAGAAATTAGATATTCAAATTGGCGTGTCACTTTTAAGATAAATATCGAGTGCAGCCATGTTTAAAACTAAAAGCGGTCATGGTTTCAACGAGCTCGGCAACAGATGGCGTAGTGGCATGGCTACTGCAAGCAGGCTGTTTAGGTTTTTATGTCGGTAACGCCACGTAGCGCTCTGTATGAAAATCACTGACTGTGCTGTGTGCGGTCTGTGCCTGGTTTGCATTGTTGGAATATTTGCCATTGTAGTGTTGGGCAGTTGGATGTGAACAGCGCATAGCGTTGCGCAGTTGGAGGTGAGCCGCTAGCAGTGGTGGATGTGGGGAGATAGATGGCCGAATTTTGAGAGCAGACGATCTGGACGTGTGTCCATCAGAAACAGTAAATTTAATTTGTAATATTAGATATCATGAACTGATTATGTGTGTGTGTGTGTGTGTGTGTGTGTGTGTGTGTGTGTGTGTGTGTGTGTGTGTGTGTGTATATGATGACTTTTGAACATCATAAAGTAAATACATTGTTTGTTCTGTACTAAAATCTTTCATTTGCTAACTATGCCTACCAGTAGTTAGTGCCTTCAGTAGTTAGAATCTTTTATTTAGCTGGCAGTATTGGCACTCGCTGTATTGCAATAATTCGAGTGACGAAGATTTTTGAGAGGTGAGTGTTTGTTAGTCAGGGCCATTCTTTTATAGGGATTAATGAAAGTCAGATTGCGTTGCGCTGAAAATATTGTGTGTCGGTTTAGTGTTGGTCAGAATAAGTAAAGAGAGAAACGTCTGAGTACGTTCAGTTCTGCTCAGCTGTTTGAAAATGAAATAACGTAGAGGTTTACCAGCACTGTCATTCTCAATTTTTCTAAGGGGATGTTTCATATGGGAAAGATTTTGATAGAGAACAAACAATGTCAAACAATGTATTTACCTTAATAACGTTCAAAAGCCATCATATATATATTCATGATATCCAGTATTACAAATTTACTCTTTCTGATGGACACACGTCCAGATCGTCCGCTCTCAAAATTCTGCCATCTCTCTCCCCGCATCCACCACTGCTGACGGCTCACCTCCAACTGCGCAACGCTATACGCTGTTCACATCCAGCTGCCCAACACTACAATAGCAAATATTCCAACAATGCAAACCAGCCACAGACTGCACACCGCACAGTCAGTGATTTTCATATAGAGCGCTATAAACCTAAACAGCCTACTTACACTACCACAGCGCCATTTTGTCTATCCTTTAACGGGGAGTGCTCAGGACCAGATGGCTCTGTGTGGTGCAAACATGTGAAGCAAGCAGGCAACCATGACGCGGAGACGCACTCTTGATTCCTACAGCCGATTGAGCGACTTTGAATGGGATCAAAATGCATCCTTCTGAGTGGAGGGATAGTCCTTTCAGGGAATTTGCCACTTTGGATGTGATGAGTCAGCTGTGAACGATCCTGGTAACAGTGGTCATTTGCACATTTGTCACAATCGTAGGCGAGGTTCTGGATCCCACGCAGCACAGACACCAACCAGTATTGTCGTATTGTAAGGTCGTACAGCTGGCACAGCACAGATAAGAGCGCTTGGGAGCCCAGAGTTGTTAACAAGAACCGATGCGCAGTGGTTAGCACATTGCACTCACATTCGGGAGAACGACAGTTCATACCCGCTGCGAACCGTCCTGATTTAGGTTTTCTGTGATTTCCCTAAATCGCTTATGGCAAATGCCGGGGTGGTGTCTTTGGAAGGATATGGCCGCTTTCCTTCCCCATTCTTCCCTAATCCCAGCTGTTATTCCGTCTGTAATGACCTCGTTGTCGACTAGACGTTAAACACTGATCTCCTCCTTCTCCTCCAATAACTATTGCAAGTCGGTTATTAGCAGTGGGACTACGGGTATGCACAGCTCTGGCCTCTCTTCCACTCACGCCACAGCATCGACGTGCGCCGCTCGACTGTTGCCGTCAGAGGATCACTTGGAGGACAGAACGGCGCGCCATGGTCTTCAGCGATGGCAGCAGATTCTGCCTGCGTGCAACAGATGGTCGTCTGCGTGTACGACATTGGCCTGGTGGGCTCTGTCTTGTAGAGTGAATTCGTCCAAGACACACCGGTCCCACACCAGTGTAGAAGGTTGGTAGACCCGTAGTTTTGCTGTTATTGGAACAGGAAGTTGACATTTTGTTCCAATAGAATAATGCGCTACCATACACTGCCTGTGAAGCTCAACGTCCTCTGTAAGATATGCAGCAATTTCCCAGGCCAGCACGATGTTTGGACTTTTCTCCAATCGAGTATGTGTGGGATATGATGGAACGAGAAGTCACTTGTGTGACTCTTCAACCAACAACTCTCACAGAGCTACGTGAACAGGTCGAGTAGACGTCGGATAGCGAAGCGCACGACAGTATTCGCCGTCTGCACTGTCGACTGGATGCCAGAGTTAACGCCTGCACTGCCACCCATGAAAATTACACCACGTATTAATATGGGTGTTTCAGCATGGCTCGATATGTGGTACTCGAGGACCACTTGTCCTACTGATCTGTGAATGTAATCATTCCATGTACTCGATATGCACTCTTGCAACAATAAAACTTGAGTGAATTAGAGGATGTGCTAATGTTTCCCCGGCATTGTATATGGCTGCCACGCATATCAGTCTGGCGTTTGCTTACCCTACAACTAGTTTTATTCAGTGGGGTGGCACTCTCTAGACACATTTCCTCACAAAAGAAGTGAAGCATCCACAGCGGGAGGAGGAAACGAAACGGAACTTCACTGGCTTAGAGGGTAGTGTACAAAATCGAGCCAAATTGACAAATATCTTAGCAGTAGGAACCCACTTATCTGCACGACGTGGTACCCCGTCTGGCTTGTATGCACGCACTGATTTGGTTGGGAAGGGTGCCGTAGGAATTGTATACTGTCCCTGACGCCAGCTGGACCACAAATGTCGTGAGGCTTGATTTCGTCGAAACTGGCTGTGGGACATGTCCTGTCGGGGACATGAGGATGTCGTGAGCCATAGGAATATCTAAACGTCATACAGACTGTTCATAGAGACACGTGTCATTTGCGGAAGACCATTTTCCTATGGAAAAATGAGACCACAACCCTGTCGCAACAGTGGTTACACCTGAGGACGTAGGACGACCGTGACGTAGCAGTTTCTCGTTGTCCCATCAGAGTTCCCTCAGTGACTGCCATCCATGACCAGAAGACTGCACATCACGATCTGACGAGTAACACTGCTGTATCTCTCGAAAACATTGTAAAAATGGGACCTCTCGCCATTTCGTCGACATACTCGCCGTCAATGGCCATACAGAGTGGTGAAGAACGGCGATTCATCGCTGAACGCAATGTGACACCATTCATCAGCAGTCTATGTTTCCCGGTCACCGCTCCACTCCAAAGGCAGCCGTTTATGTTGTCGTAGCCGTCGCATGGTACGGTGACTCCCTAGTCCGCTGGTGCTGGTCTCAAACAAATGGAGCACGATGGTGAGTCCAGTTCTTGTTCTCGGATGGTAGGCACAGATGTGAAAGGGTTACCATGCGCCTGGTGCACAATACGGCGATCTTCCTATGTCACATGTGATCGACTGGAACCTCGACAGAGAGTGTGCAGGCCAGTGTCAGGCCACTGTCACATCCAACTGCCACACAAATTTGGGGAGACAAGGCTCTTAAATTTCCATTTTTAATATAATTGAATTGGTCAGTTCCTAGACTCGTCAATCCACAATAACTAAATTTTGTAGGTGACAAAAGAAACTTACTGCATACTAGAGAATTGATGGTTATCCACTGAATGTTTGTTATAGATAGATTACTTTGTTACCAGTTCCAGATTCCAGGGGAGGAGTGTAAATACCACCTCTTGCTCCCTCTCCCTTGTTAGGGACAGTTTGGCAGAAAACACAAAGCATTTTACCGGCGCAGATAACATGAACCATTCGTCTCTAAGAACAAAGGCGTAGAGTATCGATGGATAAAAATTCCTTCAGCGATCTGCTATTGACGTTCGTGATATACAGGTTAGCCGTAGCCCCCTCAGATTTCCCGAGTCCATTTCTTTCTCTGACGATTTAATCTTCGGAGGTAATACACAGATGCTATTCTTTCCACCGTTTATCCAGCAGCCAAAGTCCCCTCTTTAACAAACTGGCATTGAGAAGCGTGTTCCCCCAAAATGGAGAGGGGTCTTATACACACAGCGATCGACGTCGCTTAGCCCTTGTAGCGAGCTAAGCCCTGGCCGTGGTCGCTGCTCCCCAGATGCTCACCGATCCCCCCCCCCCCCCCCCCCCCACCCAGCCCCTCGAGCGGGAAACGATAATGGTAAGCCGTCGGCGCAGGCGCTGGGAGCAGATGCAGCCTACCTGGCCAGCCAATCGAGAGGAGGCCAACAGGCGATGCTGACACAATGTGTCTCGATGCTCACTTATTCATGAGTGGGGCAGCGCGGCCGCTGTGTGTGGAAACCGGTCCGTCTTCGCGTTCCGCTCACGTGTCACGGCTAATGGAGACCGCAGGCTCCGTTTGCTCAGCAGACGGCTGAAGCAGTGATGTCCACCACAACAGTGCCTCCGTATCTAAATGCATGATATTCACTTCTCGTACTATCTCGTACGACTGTTTCCATGGTGCCAACGTAGAATGTTCGGAAATACTAGGTGCGACAATAAAGTAATGAGACTGATGTGAAAAAAAAAATGTTGCTTACCATTTCAGTCAAGTTTAGTGTTGTCTCCTTCAAAGTAGTTCCCTTCTTATTGCACATACGTTTTCCAGTGCTTCTGCCATTGATGGTAACATTTCTGGAACTCATCTTCTGTAATATCCTCCAAGATCCTCGTCACAGCTTTTTGGACATCTTGTGTTGTTTGCAAATGGTGTGCCTTGCCGCCGTTTTGATTCTTGGAAATAGAAAAAAGTCGCACGGAGCGATATCTGGTGAATAAGGTGGCTGTGGTAGTACTGAAATTTGTTTTGTGGTTAAAAATTGCTGTACTGACAGAGCAGTATGGGATGACGCATTATCGTGATGCAGAATCCAATTATCAGCAATGTTGGCACGGACACGAAGAACTCTTTTACGAAGTCTTTCTAAAATTTCTTTGTAGTAATATTGGTTAACTGTTTGTCCAGGAGGCACCCACTCTTTATGAACAACTCCCTTCGAATCAAAGAAGCACACAAGCATGCGTTTCACTTTTGACTTTGACATGCGAGTTTTTTTGTTTTTTTTTGTCTGGGTGATCCCTTTGAGCACCATTGCAAACTTCGTCCTCTTGTCTCTGGATCGTACTGAAAAAACCAATTTGATCACCAGTGACAACACGGCTCAGCTTGATTTCCCTTTGCTCTAGCAGATCGGCTGCCACATTTTTCCGTGTTTCTCGCTGTTGTGGTGTGCGATTTTTGGTGCCCATTTTTGCTCAGATCTTTCTCGTACCAAGATCTTCAGTTATTATTAGACGAAACGTTTCTCGATTGTTTTTCAGTTCACCGATAATCTTCGATCAGATCGTACGAGTTCACGCATCCTGGCCAAGTTGATATCCGTCCGTGAGGTTGATGGTCGTCCACTGTGGTCTTCATCTTCAACATTCGTTCTGCCCTCACTAAACATTTTAAGTCAACGAAAAACTTCAGCTCTTGAGCTCTTGACATAACCTACTCTCGAAAAGCCTTCTGAAGCTTACCGTAAGTTGCTGTCCTTTTTCACCCAATTTAACGCATAAAGAAGTGGCATACCGTTGCTCTATATTATGGTGTTTCATTTCCGCAACGAGAGACACAAACATGTGTTAATTTGTTACAGCACAACTCACGATTGAGCAGTCGCATCCATGTGCCACTTGGACTAGAAGCAGCTTATAGACCAAGGTCAAAGATATTGTGCCTACGCAAGTCTGCAGGGTTGCCACATCTTGCAAAGAAAATAAGTCTCATTACTATATTGTCGCACCTCGTATTTACATTCCTCTCAACACAATAACAGTATTGTTCACTTTCACCGCTAGTTTCCCCATCGTGAGTAAGTAGATAGAAGTCTAAGAGAAGTTTAATAGACATCATCTTCAGCCTACTGTACTTTTCTATTTTCGTCCCTTTAGGTCCACAGAAGCTTCTTATATTGTTTATCTTTCTCTTAAATGAAACGAAGCAGTGGAAAAAGGCGTTGTAGAGAATGGTTCCTATGGAAGAACTTCACTGGAACGAAGAAAATACCCGAATTAAATTTTGTGTTAAGCTGAAGAAAATACATTTGAAACAAACGTAATGATATAAGAATATTTTGTCAGGAATCCTAGGATATAGCTGATTCTGCAGCTGGTGTTACAATACGCTTGACGACATAGGTTATCAAGATTTCATTGACGTATAATACCCGACATGCAAACTACTCAGTAGATATATAGACCCCTCTAAATTTCATTTGGATGTGTGAGTAGCTCATATGTCACGCACGACGCACAGCTTCGGTATGGGGATCGTTCGTATGATATCAACGAAACACAGACTTTAAATAATTATGCAGTGAAGTGAAAACAAGCAGAATTACAGGAGCCTTGGCTAAAGTGACATTTCATCAGTGACCGAGAAAGATATTGCGTCTCAAAAGGCCACTGTTTCTAATTTTTTTCGGGCGTAACTAACACAAGAGCGCTCAATAATTAGCGGTAAATGAGGTTGTCAGTCTGGGATCAGGAAGAATTCGTGTTATGTTCCGGGAGGCTGTGTACAAATTCAGGAAGCTGATAGAGGAGTTCGAAATACAACAGAGCGGTAATTACAGACTAGTACAGAATTACAGACTAATATTCCTAACATCGGTTTGCTGCAGAATCCTTGAACTTATTCTCAGTTCCAATATAATACATTTCCCTGAGACCGAAGAGGTTATGTGCACCAATCAACGAAGTTTTAGAAAGCATCGCTCGTGCGACACTCAGTTTGCCCTTTTCTGCGAACTATAGATGACGAGCAACAAGCAGATATTTTTGGATTTCCGAAAAGCATTTGACACGGTGCCTCACTGCAGGCTGTTAATGAAGGTACGAGCATATGGAATAGTTTCCCAAGTATGTGACTCGGAGACTTCTTAAATAACAGAACCCAGTATGTTGTCCTCGACAGCGAGTTTCTTCAGAGGCAAGGTTATCGTCAGCAGTGCCCCAGGGAAGTGTGATGAGACGGCACTTATTTTGTGTATGCATAAATGATCTGGCGGACAAGGTGGGCAGAAATCTCCAGCTGTTTGCTGGCGATGCTGTGATATACGTGAAGGTGTCCAAGATGAGTCACTGTAGGATGATACATGACGACTTAAAAAATTGTAGTTGATGTGATGAATGGCATCTAGCTCTAAATGTAGAGAAATGTAAGTTAATGCGGAGGACACAGGTACGTGGTTTAAATATTTGTGCGTAACGTTGCAAAGCGATATGAAATGGAACGAGCATGTGAAGTCTGTGGTAGGAAAGGGTAGTGGTCTACTTCGACTCATTGGAAGAATTTTGGGAAGATGTGGTTTATCTCTAAAGGAGACCGCATGTAGGACGCTAGTGCGACCTATTCTTGGGTACTCCTGGAGTGTCTGAGATCCTCAACAGAGCGGATTGAACGGAGGCATCGAGGCAATTCTGAGGCAGGCTACTAGACTTGTTACCAGTAGGTTCGGACAACCGTCAAGAAATACGGAGATGCCTCGGCAATTCAACTGGGAATCGCTGGAAGGAAGGCGTCGTTCTTTTCGAGGAACAATATTGAGAAAATTTGAAGCTGATTGCAAAACGACTATACTACCGCCAACATACATTTTGCGTAAGGACCATGAAGACATGAGAAATTAGAGCTCGAACGGAAGCATATAGATAGTCTTTTTCCCTCTCTCCGTGTGCGATTAAAAGATGATATGACTAGTAGTGGCACTGGGTACCCTCCACGATGCACCTTACAGTGGCTTGTGGACTTCGTATGTAGATGTAGATGAAGCAACATTAAAGCTAATTTGTGGAAGAGTTTACTTTTTAGTTTCTATTCTGTACTTATATTTTAAAAAATTATAAACTTGATTTGTCATACCCTGTAGACAGCTTTCATTGCTTCAGCGCTGGATATTACGAGGGCGGTTCAATAAGTAATGCAACACATTTTTTTTCTGAAACAGGGGTTGTTTTATTCAGCATTGAAATACACCAGGTTATTCCCCAATCCTTTAGCTACACAACACTATTTTTCAACGTAATCTCCATTCAATGCTACGGCCTTACGCCACCTTGAAATGAGGGCCTGTATGCCTGCACGGTACCATTCCACTGGTCGATGTCGGAGCCAACGTCGTACTGCATCAATAACTTCTTCATCATCCGCGTAGTGCCTCCCACGGATTGCGTCCTTCATTGGGCCAAACATATGGAAATCCGACGGTGCGAGATCGGGGCTGTAGGGTGCATGAGGAAGAACAGTCCACTGAAGTTTTGTGAGCTCCTCTCGGGTGCGAAGACTTGTGTGAGGTCTTGCGTTGTCATGAAGAAGGAGAAGTTCGTTCAGATTTTTGTGCCTACGAACACGCTGAAGTCGTTTCTTCAATTTCTGAAGAGTAGCACAATACACATCAGAGTTGATCGTTTGACCATGGGGAAGGACATCGAACAGAATAACCCCTTCAGCGTCCCAGAAGACTGTAACCATGACTTTACCGGCTGAGGGTATGGCTTTAAACTTTTCCTTGGTAGGAGAGTGGGTGTGGCGCCACTCCATTGATTGCCGTTTTGTTTCAGGTTCGAAGTGATGAACCCATGTTTCATCGCCTGTAACAATCTTTGACAAGAAATTGTCACCCTCAGCCACATGACCAGCAAGCAATTCCGCACAGATGGTTCTCATTTGCTCTTTATGGTGTTCGGTTAGACAACGAGGGACCCAACTGGTGAACAATTGTGACAGCACTACCATCAGAGATGTCAAGTTGAGCACTGAGTTGATTGATGGTGATCCGTCGATCATCTCGAACGAGTGTGTTCGAACGCTCCGCCATTGCAGGAGTCACAGCTGTGCACGGCCGGCCCGCACGCGGGAGATCAGACAGTCTTGCTTGACCTTGCGGCGATGATGACACACGCTTTGCCCAACGACTCACCATGCTTTTGTCCACTGCCAGATCACCGTAGACATTCTGCAAGCGCCTATGAATATCTGAGATGCCCTGGTTTTTCGCCAAAAGAAACTCGATCACTGCTCGTTGTTTGCAACGCACATCCGTTACAGACGCCATTTTAACAGCTCCGTACAGCGCTGCCACCTGTCGGAAGTCAATGAAACTATACGAGACGAAGCGGGAATGTTTGAAAATATTCCACAAGAAATTTCCGGTTTTTTCAGCCAAAATTGGCCGAGAAAAAAAATGTGTTGCATTACTTATTGAACTGCCCTCGTAGATTGGGATTATGAAACAACCGCGCAGTGTCGCATTATCACCAAGTATGTCTAAGCAGAGCGATCGTTGCGTACACCGGATATGGGCCGCCAGCGAGACTGAAAGTTCAAGGCGCGCTCGCGCGTGTCAAACACGTTCGAAAGTGTAACCGCAAATCCAGTTCAAGGCGAGTCAGAGTCGCGAGGCGGCAGGCAAACTGCCAGCAGCGCCGCGCATCGTAACCGCGACTGGTCGGTGGTCGCGGGGGAGGTCGAGAGGGTGGTCGTGTGGGGTGTGGGAGGCGCGATCCCGGAAACAGTGGGACAGCCGCCGCCGCCGTAATCGTGGGGGCGGCCAAACTCCGCGGCCCGGTCGCCCCCTCCCCACCTCAAGACGTCATAATTACACCGGCGAAGTTTCCCTAACGAGTATTTTCATTAATTAGTAACATCAACCCACCTGACTTATACTTGGCTCCGCGGTAACAACGACGCCGCTTCCAGCTTGTGTACCTGCAGAGCTGCGCCGGCCCTGTGATCATTACACCACTGCTCCACCGTGGGCTTCCACCTCGGAAACGCGCTGAGCGCAGAATTTTGAGGTGAAAGCGGCGGCATCATATATCGTGGCACGAAACTCGAAAGAAATTCTCCGCATGAATTTGCGATTACTGATGTAACTGCGAACGAAATTCCTACATCTACTTATATTTCAGTGGAAGACATAATTACAGTTAAGGGTAGTTTGGTCAAGACAAAGCTTCGTCTAAGGATACGCACATAGTGACTGTATTTGGAGTGGAACGAGCATTGACTAACCACTGAAGCAGTTCGTACTGACATTAAGGCGAGGCGTTTTCTGTTGCTCCTCTGTTATTTATTCGTATTCGGGCAAGGAAACGTTTTTGTTAGAATCTAAAGTAACATACACATCCCGTAATTTAAGTGGTTTTAAACAGTCACCTAAGTTCAATAAACTGCTAAAAAACATTCAACAGCCTACATCGCGTGAACTATTTCTTTATTTAAGACAACCGGTTTCGGCAGACTTTGCTGTAATCTTCAGGTCTTATAAACCTTTTTTCGTGAAAACGTGTTCGCTTACGTTGAACCTCATGCTAAATGGTCATGTGGCGTGAAGTTAAACGTAAAATGAATACGTTCCCACAACAAAAAGATTTTTAAGCGCTGAAGATGATAGCAAATTCTGTTGAAACCGGTTGTCAAAAATAAAGAAATATTTTATGCTATCTATACTGTTAAACTTTTTTAGCAAGTAAAACACACTGCACATTCAGTACTCTTAAAATTAAAGAATATAATCAACATATTGCACTAACTGTTAAATGTACTTGACAGAACTCCCTCGTCCATGCGGTAGCTGCTGTTTCTGTCATCTGGTTGGATCTGACGATACGTTTGTCAACTTGTGAAGGTGCGGTGGTTTACTCACAGGTATCTATTGGCGGACAGCAAAAGCAGAGAAGGCAGGAGAGTGGTATGAAGTAAGCGGAACCTAAATCTCCAGCCATACTCTCCAACCACTTAGAAGTGCGCGGTGGAGGTTGATTCCCACTGGACCCGATATTAGGCCTCCTTCCCGTTCCATTCACATACTGAGCGTGGGAAGAATCAGTTCAAATGCCTAGACGCGAACTAAGGTTAATCACGAACACCACAGGAGTGATCCGAATACGGTTGTAATCTAGTTCTAGAATCATAATTTAAAGCCAGTTCTTGAAATATTATTGGTAATAGGCTCTCTCGGAATAGTTGGCGTCTGTCTTCGACAATCCTCCAGTGCAGTTAATGTGGCCATACAATATATCTGTCTATTCGGTGGAGGATTTTGCTCCCTCTCGTGTAACGACAAGAGACGAAACTGCAGTTCAGATCATCGGATATAATAGCATGACTGGAGACAGTGGTCTAGAGAAGGATGATGATGATGATGATGATGATGTTTCGTTTGTGGGGCGCTCAGCTGCGCGGTTATCATCGCCCGTACAAATTCCCAACCTTTGCTCAGTCCAATCTCGCCACTTTCATGAATGATGATGAAATCATGAGGACAACACAAACACCCAGTCATCTCGAGGCAGTCTAGAGAAAGAGACCCAGCCAGGAGCTTGTGACGGAACGCTGCAATTCAGTGTCGCAAGCGCAATGCACAAGCGCTAAAGCCCATTTCAAACGTTTGCCCCTCCCAAAATTGTAGTTAGTTGACACAAGGAAACCGATGCTCCATAAATCGCTAATATTCTCCTTATCACCGCTGAAGAATATTCTCGAACAAAAACAGAAGGATGAGGAGGAGAAGGAAGAACTAAGGGAAAAGGAAAATATGATCTAGAGCAGAGGAAACCTAGTTCTGTAAAAAGCAAATTACTTGTAACTCCTCAGGAAACTGGTTTCCTAAATCAGATGATTTCCCATGATGAGAATGTCATTTTCACATGTCTGAGTGCAGTGTGATGATGCAAAAAGGAAAAAAAAACAAATAGTGACGTGAGGACTGTACGAATTATGAAGATGTAGGACTTTATTTCTGTGACCACTGCTGAAGCATTTCAAGAGCTAATTCTTGCCCGGCGGACGGATAATGAATACGCAGTTAATGTTTTTGTACGCTCGCTCTTATCCTGTCTGTCTTCTTGAAATGAACAATACGTAAGAGCTTAAATTACATATTTGTGTATTAATAGTTAGGTTACAATCAAAGATTAAGGAGATATCCGCATTTATTCCTTAAATGCCTAGTCTTACCCGAAATTGTCTTACAGTCGAGCCCCCCTCGGGCATGGGTGTGTGTGTCGTCCTTAGAGTAAGTTTAAGTTAGATTAAGTACTGTGTAAGCTTAGGGACCGATGACATCAGCAGGTTGGTCCCATAAGACCTTAACACGAATTTCCAAATTTTTCGTACAGTCGTGCAACAAGTTCGTTTTATGTCAGAGATATGTAACTTACACAGGTTTTTCAGCACCAAATAGGAGACCTAATTGTTGACTAATTATGGAATACGTTCAAGTTCGTGTCTACGGTCTGTGATAAGTTTTATATTTATCCATCGCGCAGAACTATGGTACATAATGAAATGAGATAGCTTGGAGACCGGTGACATTAGTATCTAAATAAAATGACTTTACGACTAAGCCTCCTGTGAGTCACTGCTCTTTTTGAGATAACTGTAACTGTTAAACAGAAATCGTAATCTGTTTAAATAAATCAAAATATGACTAAGAGTATGAATTTTTCAGTCAGTAGCAGACTGACTGCGTATGAACCACATTAGTCTCGCTCTATATTTGTTCAATACGTGTTAAGTGGAGACCGCAGCTACCAGATACAATCTCGTGCCCTTTACTGGGTCGAAATCGGAATTTCATCAAAAGTCCTTCAGCTTAATACACACCTGGCAGACACTCCTTAACTGCTTTTAAATTATTAAATGTAACTTCGAAATACACTCTCTTAAACTGCAACTAACTCCCGCAGCTATTTCTGTACAGTTTCCGTACAGCGTCAACATTCTACTCATTTACTTTATTTTGTAATTTTACACAAATGTGTATTGAGTTTCAATATGCTTTGCTTTGTTACATATGTATTTAATCTACAAACCTGTCATGATGTTAGAAATCGCAAAGGCAGCTGGATTACGGTTTGCGATCATTTGTCGGATTTACCCCACTTGTGGGCATCCTCAGACATAAGTGAGTGCACAATTTAGAGTTTTCTTATTCTTATGGTTGCATACATAGTCACCGGTTAGCAGCCAAGTTTTGATAATATATATTTCAACTATTACACAAATATTTGAAAGCCATCTGCAAACATAGTGTCATCTTTATAAGGCGTGTAATTCGATAAGTAAATGGAGCGAAATTTCACTGTCTGCATTTTTCATTCCAAACTAATGAACCTGTTTCAGTAAGGGCCAGATTACAAATTTTGTTTTTAATTTTCTGTTTTTATGGAAATACTGTGAAACTTAATTAGATCTGCCCCGGACCCGCGGAGTAATACATCACATGATCGACGTTTACGTTTTGTAATACTGAGTGTTTAATACCTCTCGAAACTCGTTATTATTCCACAGGTTATCTGGTACGCTCGGTTTTAATTTGTTTTTTATTTAGCTGATTAGAGGAATACAGTAAGCTGATTACCTCACTTCTAGGAAAAAATGCTGCTAGTGTTTACCTCGGAAAGGGAGGAACAAGGCAATAACACCCATACCCTGTTCAGCATACTAACAAAACTGTGCACTGTTTGGGGAAACGAAAGGGAAATGCTGCTGAAGCATAGTCGTATTACAAACGTGTTCTCGGCTACAGTCTGTTTAACAGTTCTGTTAAAATATTTTAGGGGAAATTCTTGAGTAATTAGATAAAGTGAGTACTTGAATATATATTACGTGCTCTTCACAGGTCCGTATTGTTACTCAGTTCCTTGCAGTTCATTATTATCGTTCCGCTCCGTTCCGTCCTGTTACTGAAGCAAAACCCGAGAGTGTGTGTTTCTCGGGTCCTATTGATACGTTCTTATTAAGTCGAATCTGTCCACTGCTCGACAACGTCTCCTGTTAAGAGCTCTTATTCTGTCCCGTACTCAAATATGTGATTTAGGAATATACGCCATGGAAACTGACCATCTCAATATGGTGTAGATCTTCCTCAGTGTTGATGAACAATTCTCTTACGTTTACCAACGTCAGAGGCAGAAATGGGGAAATGTGTAGGAATGTATCTAACAGATGAAGAAAATCAACTAAAATACAACAGTGAGGCTAGCTGTTGTATGAGAACAACTGCTTCTGATCAACATTTAGTTTCGCACCAGTATCTCACGTTAATGTCTACCAGGTGAACGGTTTGATAGTATAGTTCCGCAAACATTTCTCAATTCCTTCACAATAGAGAATGTGTGTTGATTTGTGTGCATTATTTTGGATTAGATACGTAGTGAGCGAGGCAGAAATAGACAAGGAAAGTACACGAAGACAATTCCTTCGTTAATCAGCTATGAATGAACTTGGATGGATGTCTGTTGAGGTTGTGCTGATGAATTCTACCGCTTGCTAAAATTGTTATTCTTATTTTTTTAAACTCAGCCTTATACAAATTACCATGTATTCCATTTTCTATTCACCCAGACATATTTCGATATGCAGGTGTCATCTTCTGTGGGTCTTGATTTATTTCTGTTTGTGGTTGTTTTCCTATACTGCGCCTAAAATAGAAAAACAACCATGGACTTTGTATACTCTTTTACAGAAATAAATCGAGACCTACAGAAGATGAGACAAAGGGGTCGAAACATGGCTGGGTAAATAGAAAATGAGAGATTTAGTGTTTTGCGTAAGATGGAGTTTTAGAAAAATGAGTTCGCATATACGGAAAAAACGTCAACCGGAGCTTGATACCCGGGAAAGATGATTCTGTTCTTACATCGCTCATTACGGAATAATATACACTACTGGCCATTAAAATTGCTACACCACGAAGAAGACGTGCTACGGACGCGAAATTTCACCGACTGGAAGAAGACGCTGTGATAAGCAAATGATTAGCTTTTCAGAGCATTCACAAAAGGTTGGCGCCGGTGGCGACACCTACAACGTGCTGACATGAGGAAATTTTCTAACCGATTTATCATACACAAACACCAGCTGACCGGCGTTGCCTGGTGAAACGTTGTTGTGATGCCTCGTGTAAGGAGGAGAAATGCGGCGTACCGTCACGTGTCCGACTTTGATAAAGGTCGGATTGTAGCCTATCGAGATTGCGGTTTATCATATCGCGACATTGCTGCTCGCGTTGGTCGAGATCCAATGACTGTTAGTGGAATATGGAATCGGTGGGTTCAGGAGGGTAATACGGAACGCCATGCTGGTTCCCAGCGGCCTAGTATCAATAGCAGTCGAGATGACAGGCATCTTATCCGCATGGCTGTAACGGATCGTGTAGCAACTTCTCGATCCCTGAGTCAATAGATGGGGACGTTTGTAAGACAACTACTATATGCACGAACAGTTCGACGAAGTTTGCAATAGCATGGACTATCAGCTCGGAGACCATGGCGGCGGTTGTCCTTGACGCTGCACCATAGACAGGAGCGCCTGCGATGGTGTACTCAACGACGAACCTGGGTGCACGAATGGCAAAACGTCATTTTTTCGGATGAATCCGCGTTCTGTTTACAGCATCAAATGGTTCAAATGGCTCTGAGCACTTAACTTCTGAGGTCATCAGTCCCCTAGAACCCAACTAACCTAAGGACATCACACACATCCATGCCCGAAGCAGGATTCGAACCTGCGACCGTAGTGTTACAGCATCATGATGATCGCATCCGTGTTTGGCGACATCGCGGTGAACGCACATTGGAAGCGTGTATTCGCCATCGCCATACTGGCGTATCACCCGGCGTGATGTTGGGATGCCATTGGTTACACGTCTCGGTCACTTCTTGTTCGCAAATGGTTCAAATGGCTCTGAGCACTATGGGACTCAACTGCTGAGGTCATTAGTCCCCGAGAACTTAGAACTAGTTAAACCTAACTAACCTAAGGACATCACAAACATCCATGCCCGAGGCAGGATTCGAACCTGCGACCGTAGCGGTCTTGCGGCTCCAGACTGCAGCGCCTTTAACCGCACGGCCACTTCGGCCGGCTCTTGTTCGCATTGACGGTACTTTGAACAGTGGACGTTACATTTCAGATGTGTTACAACCCGTGGCTCTACTCTTCATTCGATCCCAGCGAAACCCTACATCAGCAGGATAATGCACGACCGCATGTTGCAGGTCCTGTACGGGCCTTTCTGTATACAGAAAATGTTCGACTGCTGCCCTGGCCAGCACATTCTCCAGATCTCTCACCAATTGAAAACGTCTGGTCAATGATGGCCGAGCAACTGGCTCGTCACAATACGCCAGTCACTACTCTTGATGAACTGTGGTATAGTGTTGAAGCTGCATGGGAAGCTGTACCTGTACACGCCATCCAAGCTCTGTTTGACTCAATGCCCAGGGGTATCAAGGCCGTCATTACGGCCAGAGGTGGTTGTTTTGGGTACTGATTTCTCAGGATCTATGCACCCAGATTGCGTGAAAATGTAATCACATGTCAGTTCTAGTATAATATATCTGTTCAATGAACACTCGTATATCATCTGCATTTATTCTTGGTGTAGCAGTTTTAATGGTCAGTAGTGTACGTTTAGCTCAGTCATTTAGTGCACAATCATTATCACCCTTCGTACGTGTAATAATGTTGATATGGGATGGTTTTTCTGAAATGCAATTTAAAAAAAGTCATATATCGATGTAACGAAGAGCAAGATGTCGCAAACTTATCGACATTTGTGGACAGTGACTAGGACTGTTTCATAAACTGGTGGCGTAATTACTGCGTCACGAATGTAGCAGTCATTCCGCCAAGAGCAATGAGAAAGGGACACTTCGGGGGAAAAATATAATTGTGGTGTCTGCTGTATAATAATTACACTTGTCTTAGGGTTGGTGTTCGTGCCTAATGAGATGGGTGTAAACCCCTCCACAGTCTACCTCAGTGGCTGTTCATTCAAATTTCAAGTGAATCCCACTCACGCGAAGACCGCGTGCAGCATTCGACCCAGGTCTGTGCGCTGGCTGACGGACAAAGAAGAGAAGTGGGGCAGGCAGAGTAGGATATGTGTGTGTGTGTGTGTGTGTGTGTGTGTGTGTGTGTGTGTGTGTGTGTGGTGACATGTTTGTGTGCTGGCGGTCATGTGGAGAGCAGCCGGAGCGAAGGTACGGAACGTAACGACTTCTGAATTAGTGCATGCGCTGACTGCAGCATATTAAAAAGCGCGCGCGTGAAATGTTGGGGGCGTAATGCCGCGGGGGCGGTCGGGCGCCGGCCCCTGGGCCATCTGTCTCGGCGACATATTAGCCGGCTCGGGGTTGCGGGGGCGGAGCCAGCGACTCGGGCGCGTTTTTTAATGCGTTTCTCTTGCTCTGCGCCCGCTAATCCCTCTAACTCTCTCTCTCTCTCTCTCTCTCTCTCTCTCTCTCTCTCTCTCTTAACTAAGATTTGTCTCACTCGTGAGCCGGTCAACACTAATTTTACGTTGAACTGTAGAATAAAACTTAGCAGCAAGTAAAATGACTTCGTGTGTTCACTGTTGACGATATACAGGGTGATCAAAAAGTCAGTATAAACTTGAAAACTTAATAAACCACGGAATTATGTAGATAGATAGGTAAAAATTGAGACACATGCTTGGAATGACATGGGGTTTTATTAGAACCACCCCATATTGCTAGAAGCGTAGAAGATCTCTTGCGTGCGTCGTTTGGTGATGATCGTGTGCTCAGCCGCCGCTTTCGTCATGCTTGGCCTCCCAGGTCCCCAGACCTCAGTCCGTGCGATTATTGGCTTTGGGGTTACCTGAAGTCGCAAATGTATCGTGATCGACCGACATCTCTAGGGATGCTGAAAGACAACATCCTACGCGAATGCCTCGCCATAACTCCGGACATGCTTTACAGTGCTGTTCACAACTACAGCTATTGTTGAGGAATGATGGTGGACAGATTGAGCATTTCCTGTAAAGAACATCATATTTGCTTTGTCTTACTTTGTTATTCTAATGATTGCTATTCTGATCAGATGAAGCGCCTTCTGTCGGACATTTTTTGAACGTTTGTATTTTTTAGGTTCTAATAAAACCCCATGTCACTCCAAGCATGTGTGTCAATTTGTACCTCTCTATCTACATTATCCCGTCATTTATTCAGTTTCAAATTTATACTGACTTTTTGATCACCCTGTATTCCCAACGACAGATTCCACAGCTGTGTTCAAATCACCGTTTCAGTAGCACTTGTATTATTGTGATGATTAGTTCGTTCATATTTGATTCTCTACAGATGAAAAAAAAAAAGTAGATGAAAAACTGAGTTCATGCAATTCCGAAACTGCGTTAGTATAAGGGTTAGCAAATGAATTTTGTTTGTAATTTACTAAGGTTTCCGTCGTAGTTTCCTACAATTGTTTTAACTGGTAGTTATTTTCGAACGCTTGCGTTCACTTTAAAACGATTTCTTGCTTCTAAAATGTTAGGCTACACATAGTTTTAATGAAACTGTAAGGTTCTCATATCTTTTTGCTGATGTAAGTAAGTCACCTTTATTGTTATGGGACAAAGCTGAATGAGCGTAATGCATGAGTAGTGAAAAAAGATAGTGTTGACTAATATGTCAGTCAGCTGTGCAGCTCTGGAAACTGGAAATTTGTGGTAAGTTCCTATGGGACCAAACTGCTGAGGTCATCGGTCCCTAGGCTTACACTCTACTTAATCTAACTTAAACTAACTTATGCTAAGGGACAACGCACACACCCATGCCCGATAGAGGACTCGAACCTCCGACTGGGGAGAACCGCGCGAACCGTGGCAAGGCGCCCGAGACTGCGCGGCTACCCCGCGCCGCCCTGCAGCCCTGGGACATTCTTACTCGTGGCATAGCAGCGCGCAGTTGAGTTTTTCAGCAAAATAGATGTATTTTTTGTGAATCTTGGAGAAATTTTCTGAAATACTTTATTATCGAGATGGAAAAACATATTTATAATACTCTCTTGTTCTGTATATTGGTGGAGCAGGTTTTGGAGAAATTTTAATGGTATGTTTGTAATGAGAGAATCTTGTAATTGTTAGAGCCTTTCATGTTGTGCTGCCTTTTTTCAAGAATCAGAGTTTGATTTCTCAAAAACGATTTTCTTTAAACTAAAACCCACCATCATGATTCACAGTAAATTTATGAATTTTAGTCGTGTGTGCGTTGCACCTTACGCCACACAAAGCAATAGATTATTTTTGAAAAAAAAAGAGAGTATATTACGTATCTTTAGCTGCTACATCTGCTGATTTATATTTGCTTTCGAGAACGCGAGTACTCCAGACACAAAATTAGCGTGATGAACACTTTTATTTCAGGGTAGCTCCCACCTTGTATTTTGTGCAAACAATGTGTAGTTAAAATTGTCAGGTATCGTGTTAGTAAGTTCATTAATTTTCAGCGAACAGCGTTGGTAATTTCAAACAGTTATTTATGTTCGAGTAGAGCAGTAATTTATTTCCGTGGATATTCTTAGTCCAACATTAAACTTCATATCACGAATCGTTCATAATGTGCTGCGGTACCGAGTTTTAGTTATATAGTTTTCACTGAGTACGCAACTCGTTTATTTTGGAATTTAATTAGATTGATTTACTTTTTTTCAAATTTTGCATTTCATGATGATTAAAGTTTTATTTTACGACACTATTCAGGTGCACAAAACAGGACCAACGAACAGTCAGTTTTGCTTAGCAACTGAATACGACACCTAAAGCACACGTTACAGGAGAGAGTTTTTGAAATTTTTGTATTCATTTTTCTCACAAACAAACAATTTTTCATAGAAAACTTACAAAACATTCGAAATATCTGTTCGCACATTAGATCAATAGAAAAAATGTGTTTTCATTGTAATATAATTACAATGGCACATTCGAATCTAGACAGGAATCTTTAGTTGTCTATTCATTCAAAATGAGCCACATAGAAGTCTATCGGTCAAATTTTGAATGTATAAACAACTAAAATGCTCCTATCGAGGTTTCGATGTTCCATTTAAATGATTTACATCCCAACATTAGAGAAGCAGGTAATACTTTGAAAATGAACGCAAGCGTCCGAAAGTGAATCTAGTCACCAGTGAAAACAATTATATAATTATATGCAACTGTGACAGAAGTATTAATAAATTATACCGTAGTTCTCAGTCCCGTGAGGCCAACTGAGGGAGCTACTTGAGTGACAAATGCCGTCTTCAAGGTCAAAAAAGCCGACAACGGCCGGTACAGCTATGTGCTGACTCCATGCCCCTCCACACCACATCCGATAACGCTATTGGCAGAGGATGACACGGCAGTCAGTCGGTCGGTCCTGAATGCCTCATCTCGACTAGAATCTTGAGCTTTGCTTTTGCTTCACGTTACTTCCCCTGCCCCTCCCCCCTTCTCTAGTTACGTATTTATACCACAACACGTGCACAGTCGCAAACCACAGCATTCCACATACAGGAATGAAGCGTAGTTGAGAAATTTTAGGTGTGTTATCGTAATGTGTAGTTCTGTATGGATATGAGGTGTTGCTTGCGAAACTACTTCAGCAAATGCAGTTCTTATGTGTAATACTTTTCTGTCTATGGTATAGCAATTGTGAATTAGATACTTTGTTCTTATTCTTTTTATTTTTAGGTCTGTACGTCACCAAACATTGATCGAATCCAGTCATCATAAAAGTAAATTTACAACTGAGACATAGGAATAAAGAATAAATTTAGACTTCGTGTATTATACAGACTATAATAAACACCGCACTCCATTGTCCAACTCACGGTCGCCGGAGATACTTCTGTTTTCTTTTTGGTCGCCATCTGCATCAAAATACGTGTCTTTGGTAGTGCTGTCTAACACTGTTAAAAGTGTCAAAAAGCACCCACGTAGTGGCAGTGAAAACTATCTTAAAAAAAGAGCTTTATCAAGCGAGCACGAACATGAGCAACTGGTTCCAATACTCTACTGAACATGAAGTAGCGGGGTACCTGCGCGGTCTGAGGCGTCTTTTCACGGTCCGCGCGGCTCTCCCTGTCGGAGGTTCGAGTCCTCCATCGGGCATGAGTGTGTGTTCAAATGGTTCAAATGGCTCTGAGCAATATGGGACTTAACATCTGAGGTCATCAGTCCCCTAGAACTTAGAACTACTTAAACCTAACTAACCTAAGGACGTCATACACATCCATGCCCGAGGCAGGATTCGAACCTGCGACCGTAGCGGTCGCGCGGTTTCAGTTTGAAGCGCCTAGAACCGCTCGGCCACACCGGCCGGCGAGTGTGTGTTGTCCTTAGCGTAAGTTAGTTTAAGTTAAATTAAGTAGTGCGTAAGATTAGGGACCGATGACCCCACAAATTTCCAAGTACCGCTTTCCCTCTGCATCCTGCCAATGATTCATTTTTTTTTTGCACAAAAAAGAGCTAGAAATCAAAGGACGTAATCCAGACAAAGCGGACGTGCCCAAGTCCACACATCCACATAAAAAAGTAATGACAAAATCAGTAGTGAAGATCGAGTTAGGATTGTACAAATCTGAATTCCATGGTGCGAGTTGACCGGTATGATATGAAACCGTAGGATGTTATCATAGCTTAAAGCTAAAATGCACAACGCTTATAATCACCATGTCGTTGTATGTAGCAATATTAGATAGTTACAATATGAACTGTGATACTGCGTGCATACACATGGAAATAAGCATATTCTGTTTGATGAAAGCAGAGGGGATTAGCAGTTGATGTTCAGGGGAGTTTTGGAAACAGCCGTTTATCTCATGTTTTCAGATTCAAGTGGTTGTGTATAATATCTGATGAGAAAAAAGTAATCGTTGCCCCTCTTTGTACGATCGACTTCTATTTGCTGTGTATTTGAGTAGGTTTGGATAATTTATTGTTATACTAATTATCTTTGACATGATTACTAAAGTAGTTTGCTTTAAGAGCACATGTAACAGCACTGGTGATCAAAAGGAGCAGGAATTAACTATACGAACACTATCACACAAACTTTATTTTCAGTGCAAAAAATAGGTGGTAGCCACAGTTTTAGTGGGAGACTGGGCTTTGTAACTTGCTGAATAATCCATCGTGAATAGCTGAACGACGAGACAATGGTTGAAGCTACAATTTATTAATTAAAGCCATTAAAGTTAATCATTGTCTATCAGCGTAATTACAGGAAGCGTAAGCGGCTATTACCGTGCGAGGAATATTAATGAACAGCTAGCCTACACAATACGGTAAGTTACCTATTGTTAGCGCTTCGTTTCCATGACAACGCCGAGTACTCTACTGCCACAGCAGTGACCGTAGGGAAAGGGATGCGAACTTGCGATACCCAGCGTGCGGAGTGGGTGACAGAGATAAGACTGAATAAAATCTCCCAGGTATTCAAGCAGTGTTACATTTTCACAAAGTGCGAGATTCCTACATTGGCACCATGGTCGATGCTGAGAGTGAACAATTTATCTCATATAGTGTCACAGAGATGTTGTACTCGTTAAAAACCGTTCTCTCGCCTCCGGACTTATTAGTTTTTTTCTTTAAATGTAGTGCGAACGATAAACTGCTCTATCGACTTTCCGAATCGTCACGATTTTAATGCAATAGAAAAAAATGTGATAACAATAAGAGCTGCACTCCCAGAAACGCACACATCGCCATCTTGGCTTGACATAAGAGTAATTTTGTAGCTTAAGAGTATAATTACTTTTCACCTGCAGTATGTTACAAGTTCGTAAGCATATTTTGAATTTAAAATGACCAGTAACTTTGCTGAAGAGAGTGCACGATATTTGGTCAGTCTACATAACAGATACAGTCTGCGATTACATTTCTTTGAAACCTCGCCCGTTCGCTTCGGCGCAGTGAACAAAGCATAATAATTATTACAATGGACAGTGAAGAACAGGTTTTGAGATGCGTAACAGATATAGATATGAAAACAGCACTGGTTTAGCATATCTCGCTCCCTCTTTCTGAATTGCTTTCTGAGACCCGAAGATGGTCTGATGCAGGACTCTAATCAATGATCTGCAATACAATAAAGTTGTACACCTGTGTATTGTATATAGCATTTCTTAAACTTCCTAAAATCTCTCCAGTACCGCTTACTCAAAATATATCAGTCATTCTCGTCAATAAAACAAGCAAACTATTTTCTACGTTCAGTTTCTACACTAAGTAGTCACATTTACGACTAAACACACAAGCTTTTGAGAGTTTGGTAACTTGATAAACACTTTTTTCATTCATAAATTAATTTCTTGGTCGCATTTGATGGTCGTACAGCAGTTTACCACTTTCGACTATTACGTCCTATGCCGCGCGGGATTAGCCGAGCGGTCTAGGGCGCTGCAGTCATGGACTGTGCGGCTGGTCCCGGCGGAGGTTCAGATCCTCCCTCGGGCATTGTGTGTGTGTGTGTGTGTGTGTGTGTGTGTGTGTGTGTGTGTGTGTGTGTGTGTGTGTTTGTCCTTAGGATAATTTAGGTTAAGTAGTGTGTAAGTTTAGGGACCGATGACCTTAGCATTTAAGTCCCATAAGATTTCACACACATTTGAACATTTTTTTCTTACGGCCTATCATTGGCAACAGCATCTAGTTACGAAAGTGACACGTCATATAGTCGTGTGTCTCTCACACTGATCAACTGCCAGCTGGAGTAAACTGCCGTAAGTCCAAAAGTAACCAAGACAATTGTGAATAGCTGATAAACCCGGCATTCCCTGGGTATTAAGTTTGCCAATTTTCTGTTAGAAACGAAAACAAGAAATGAATTATATTCGTAGTGTAATATCAAGAGAATTTGATGCTCATGTATGTGTGAAAACACCTTTGAAATTATGAAACAGTAGTACTAAGAAATACGCATAATGTAAAACTGTGTAGTGCAGCTCCTTCGTGTGAATACAACGCAATTTTGTCAATGTCTCTATAGACAACTCCTCTTAATAGCTGTACAGACGACTACTGTTTTAGTCTACAGCCGTTTGCGCTTCGCAGTTCGCAGCTGTCAAAACCGCTGCCATGTGTCCGTGATTTCCTTTAGTTGATTCGACTGTAAAAGTGTCTTAATAATAAAGAATAAATGCATTAAAACCTCATGCGAGATGGTGCATTTTTTCACGCATCTCAATGTTTATGACGTCATCTCCCTTCAACTGTGCATCGTACAACGATATATTTGCGTAAGTAACTTGAGCGGCGTAAGTTGATAATGTCTGCGAAATATATTGCGAATACAGTTCGTAGCAAAGAAGTAATAAATTTAAGCGTCACGTTCAATGAGAGAGTTTTCCACGCGTTTCAGTGTTTATGACGTCATACCTGATGAACTATATGTGATACCATGGTACAATTTTGTAGGTGCATTTAGCTGCATATGTAGATACCGTCTGCGAAATTTATTGCGAACAGAGTCAGTGGAAAAGAAACAATAAATTTAAACGTCATACAAGATGCTGTATTTTTCAGACATGTTTAATGGTGTTACATCTCCTGAACTATGATAGGCAGGTGGTTTTTAGTCAGACAGCAATTGTTGCCAGACAGCAAAGGAGACGTGTACCAAGTTTGGTTGAAGTCGGTCCAGTGCTTTAAGAGGAGACGAGGAAAACACACACACACACACACACACACACACACACACACACACACACACACGCGCGCGCGCGCGCGCGCGCGCGCGCGTGGGGGAGGGGGAGAGGGAGGGGGGAGATTATATATATATATATAGAGAGAGAGAGAGAGAGAGAGAGAGAGAGAGAATATGTATGGATTTTAAAAGTCGATCGCATACTCAACAGCCTGCCCCAGCCAGTAATTTACTTTTAAATTGTTTCCAAGCTATTTTCTTTGTGTTGACGACTAGATAATTGTTGAAGGCACCGTAGGTGCTACAGTTGAAGCGCCAGCTCGAATCTCATAGCTATGTGTATGGGACCATTGATAACTGCTTTAGAGAACGGAGAAGCCAAACCATTATAACAGGACCATAAGCTGAGACTTAGATCTACGAATTACCGAGTAGCTATACCAGTCGTTGGAAGGCAGGGTATCAGCGAAAACATGTATACGGCAGGTACGTCGACGGCTGAATGTGGTGCGCAGACGACGATATGACGAACGGTGCGGTAGAGGAGGCGGACCCAGGTCGCGGCTAATGAGTGCTAATGAGTGCAGCGGACGGCGCGCCGCGGTAGTGGGATTAGCCTTGGCTAATGGCGGGCAGGCAAGCCAGCCAGCCAGCCAGCTCTGGCGGGAGAGCAGCAGAGAGGCGGCGAGGTCGTCGCACACGCCGGCGCGGCCGCAGATTGCGATTACGATAGTGTTAGGGCGCCTAACTGATGACGTTAGCACAGGACGGGACACCGCAGGTGTTGGCACAGCCGACCCGGGCGCGCGTCCGCCGCTGCGACAGAGCACGAGAGGCGAGCTGGCAGAACGCGCAGCGCGTAGACGAATACAATGCAACGGAACAGACCGAGGGATAGGGAAAAAGTGCGTTAGTGAAATTTGCGGATCTAGGATACCAAAAATAAAGCTGACGCCCTTCCGGGAACGTAGTCATTAACCTCTCTGTTCCCTCGGTGCACACATGCGGATCTTCCTTCATTTTTCCCCCTCCCTAAATAGGCGTATTTTTCCCTTTATAGACCAATGGTACACTTGTGTTGAACTTCTAGTTCCTAGTTTAGAACACCAGGGCGCAGCACCTTGCAAGGAACGATTCATGCGTTAATTTACAGCTGGTCGTACGCAAAAAATGGTTACTTCTATACAACGAAAATGTGTATTACGCCTAAATATTACACCGAGAATCTGCGTTTTTTACCTAACATTCGCTAACTTTTCTAGATGGTGAGGATTGGTTCAGATTTGAATAAATTTTGTTCTTTATATAATTGCTCTTTCCGTTTAGCAAGCTGTTGATATTGTTTGAAGCAAAAATAAAAGTCAGAAGAAAGAAAGAGTGATTATAATGAAGAGATGAATGAAGAAAATGGGCGAAACCGGTGTTGTAGGCCTATCTTTAACACGAGGCCGGCCGGAGTGGCCGAGCGGTTCTAGGCGCAACAGTCTGGAACCGCGCGACCGCTACGGTCGCAGGTTCGAATCCTGCCTCGGGCATGGACGTGTGTGATGCCCTTAGGTTAGTTAGGTTTAAACAGTTCTAAGTTTTAGTGGACTGATGACCTCAGAAGTTAAGTCCCATAGTACTCAAAGCCATTTAACACGAGGATGTGTAATCATTAAAAATTATTAAATGAGGACAAGGAATAAATTAAATAACGCAAATAAATAAAGTAAATATTCATATTATTCCAATTCAGCTTATCTAAATTAACACCGTGAGACAAAATATTTTATTACATTTGTTCACATAGATGGCTACGACAGAAGAGAGAGAGAGAGAGAGAGAGAGAGAGAGAGAGAGAGAGAGAGAGTACAAGACAATATTGACAAACTGGCATTTTTCATAAAAACAAAATCATATCGTAACGAAGTCACAGCTCAGGGGGCTTTGATACTGTGGGACTACAGCCGCTATGAAATAACACATTTTCTGAAGATCCTTGTATGTGGACCTCGGGCATGATGCATATCTCTAATTTCGATTTAGTCTTCGATAACGGAATATAGAAGTAACCGTTGTTTCTACAAGCTACAGCACTGCGTGAAATATTGACTGATGAGCTGTTCTTGAAGACAGCAGTGCGGAGTTAACTTACTGGGAAGTTGATGAATTCTCGTTTTTGAATGAAGACTGCCATACTGAGCTAGACGAAACTGACAGCTAAACAATAAGAACTTCAGTTGTCTGCCAGTAGCTAGGAGAAGAAGACGTCCATGTATAGTGTATTCCTCTGACAGTGAAGATGTAGATAAAGTAGAAAATGTGAATAGAAGTCTAAGAAAAGATGTGCTGCAACCATTTATGAAGTTAGGTTTACAGTGCTAGTCAACTACCTAACTCGTTGAGGGAAGGAATGCCACAAAATCTTGGAAACCTGGATGCAGTGCCAAAGAAACAGACATGTGCGTCAAATTGGAATGTATTTATGTACTGTGAAAAATAATAGTTTTGAAGCTTACCATAAAATGTAAATAATTACTGGAAGCAGCAATGTATTACTTCCCAGAAACTATTGTATGCTTAATACTTTCTTGCATTTGTGGAGATGCTTTGGAGAATCAATAGAAATCTCTATTGGAATTCGCATATTTCAAAAATATTAACATTAAGATTCCTATTTCCCGTGGGCACTAGCATATACAGTTTACTGTTTCAAATAAAATATATATTTAGATGATTAAAAAGTTTTTTATTGAGAAAAAGGAAAAGAAATACCAAGCAAGAACTAGCAAGTTTCCGTGATATCATTTATGCCTTGCTGGATCATCAAAAAGAATTGTCATTTGCATTTGCATCATGCTTGTTTATAGTTTGCTGGAAAATGTAAAAGGAAAAATTTCCTGCGAATTTTTTTGTATCTAAGGAATGAAGGGATTATACAGACGGAGCTCAGCTCGGTTTGTAGAATGATGGGGCAGAAAATGTTCGATGGGTGTTAAAAAAAAGAAAAAGAACACCTTACCTCGTCCCCATTCTTTTCATAATCGAAGTCCCATGTGTAAAACAACCCCGTTTTAAGAAAGACTTGTTCTTTATGCATCCCAATGTTTATGAAGTCTTATCTCCTCAACTATGTGTCGTGCAATGCTATAATTTTGCAGGTACATTGAGTAGTATATGTGGACAATGTGTTGCAAAAGAAGTTAGTAGTAATGAAGTAATACATTAAGAAGTCATACCTGACGGTAAAGTGTTACTGCATGATCAGGGAAAATGTAGTGACCGATAAACTTTTCCTATTCTTCGTTTAGTGGGACTGGGGTGGGGGGAGGGGGTGGGGGAGGCGAGAGCGGAAAAAAATTTCGTAAACGCTTGAAATTCTGTATAAAATTCGCTGGAAGTCCTTAAATGCGCTCACTCATTTTCTAAACGCTTCATCACTTCCGGTTTCGAGGTGCATCTAATAAGAGATTGACAACATACGCAAACAAAGCGATCGAAATGAGGTAACGCCCAACAGGTAGGTAACACACTTAACGTGCAGGTAATGCGGTTACAATTTTAAACGACATAACGACATATGGTACTTGGAAAACTATCTAATTGTACGCTTACTTGTGACAGTCCTAGGTTATAGAACTCTATGTCAGCGCTCCCAGCAAACGTCTTCACCGATGCTGTGCCGACTCTGTGAACTACCTGTGTTCCGTGGCGCTACTGCTTCCATTCACAGTTGCGGAACGATCAGAGTCTGGTAAAATGACCATCATGATGAAGCACATCATTTCGAGTGGCCCCAAAACAATGCCTTGCCGACGTAGATTATTTTCAAGGATAGCCAAAGCAGTCGATTTCTTTCTTCAAAGACATCTTTTAAACTACCAATGACAGTCGTATATTCCCAGAATGAGATTTTTCACTCTGCAGCGGAGTGTGCGCTGATATGAAACTTCCTGGCAAATTAAAACTGTGTGCCAGACTGAGACTCGAACTCGGGACCTTTGCCTTTCGCGGGCAAGTGCTCTACCACTGAGCTACCCAAGCACGACTCACGCCCCATCCTCACAGCTTTACTTCTGCCAGTACCTCGTCTCCTACCTGCGAACCAGGAGAGCTTCTGTAAGGTTTGGAAGGTAGGAGACGAGGTACTGGCAGAAGTAAAGCTGTGAGGATGGGGCGTGAGTCGTGCTTGGGTAGCTCAGTGGTAGAGCACTTGCCCACGAAAGGCAAAGGTCACGAGTTCAAGTCTCGGTCTGCCCCACAGTTTTAATTGGCCAGGAAGTTTAAGTCGTATATTATTTAAAATTTCTCCTTCAAAATCGGACACAAACTGTAAGTCATGCAAAAGGAACGCCATATATCATTTCACAGGTGTTCGTATTATTTTGCGCAGCCCCTCTATGTTGAGTTACGGCAGTGTTGTAGCTTCATTAAATCAAGGTTAACATTTTGTAACCCCCTGTAATTTGTGTAGCTCAACTCGCGTTCACCGGAAGTATACTACGGTCTTCTTGAAAGTGCGGATGGTCAACAGTGTAACAGAGTAAGGGGGCCGCGTAGAAAGGCGGCACGAAAATGATAGAGTTGGGCCAACAGAGGGGCCACTGTGCGGTCAGCTGCGACGCAGGCGGTCGCCAGCCAGGGGTTGAGGCGGGGCACACATTAGGGGCGGCGGGCGCCAGGTGCGGCCAACAGCAGCCGGCAGGGGTGTCCGCGGACCACCTGCCCCCACAACAGCGGAACCGCGACAGCTGCTGCGCCGTCAGCTGCGCCAGCCATGCTGCCACGGCTGAACTGGGATGTGGGCTGGCGCTGGGGGTGGGGCTACAGCCCAACCACGCGCAGTCTTCTCCACTGACAAGGGAAACAGGTATACGAATGCATAGTTTCGCGGCGATACTAACAAAATTTTTTCGGGCTTTCAGCCGCGTCCAGTGGTTTAAAATCCAAGAGCTTCGTCAGAGTTCTCCTCGGCCATTGTCAAGTGGTGACTGTCGAACGTTTGCTGCTGCCGCCCTTATATAGCCGCGCTGTCTTCAGTGACGTCACTGGTGCTCGCTCCAGCGCCGTATAGAGTAATGTTTTATTGGCGCGCTTGCCGCGTCCGCTTCAACTTTCCGATTGGGGCGTTGTAAGCTGTGCTAAGCCGCCGTTTTGAGGGTGTAGTCAGAAATTCTTAACTTGATCCCAAAAACTAGAAGTCCGCGTAGTAACAGATGTCTCGGCAAATGCAATACGGTGACCGTTACAGCACGTTCCGCTACCGCTGACGTCTAGTACTATTGAACAACGCGTGGAACACGAAACAAGTTTTCGCGCACGGTATCCTGAGAGGTAAAGGTCATTCCCCTAAGGTGTCAATGGACATCGGAATAGGCGTGAGACCTGAGTTTCTCCTGGCGTATACAACTTCCAAACAACTTCCGGGAATTCATCCAGGTAACACTTTCAGCGACCGCCGATATTTCGGCGGGAGAACACCCCGCCATTTTCAAGGCAAACTGCAACGGACAGGCGACGTACAAGAAAATTTATAACGTCAGTTCTGAGAGTGATGCAGGAAACATAACACACATACTGAACACTAGTGCCACCAAAGATGACCAAAGTCAGAGCTATCGATTCTGAGTCAACGCCTAAATCTACTGCCTTTTAGCCTTACGTAGGGAACACGTCCAACAAGTTCGGTCGTATTTTACGGAAATACGATGTGAAACGTGTTTTCCGAATTCCCTCTAAAATTAGAGCACTTTTCAGTTCCGTTAAGGATGATCTTGGACTGCGTAAGGCGGGTGTATATCGTATTCCTTGTAGCTGCGGCATGGCATATATTGGTCAAACTATCAGGACCGTGGAGGACCGATGTACTGAACATAAACGGCACACGCGATTACAGCAGCCAAGTAGATCCGCTATTGCCGAACATTGCTTGGATACTGGTCACCCCATGTTATATATTAACACCGAGATATTGGCATGCACGTCCAGCTATTGGAACAGTGTTATTAGGGAGGCAGTTGAGATTAAATTAGCGAGCAACCTCGTTAACAGGGATGGAGGTTTCTGTTTAAACTCTGTTTGGAATCCGGCTCTCTCCCTTGTCAAAAAAACAGAGGGACAGAGTCAATGCTACCTCACCTGCGAATTCATAGTCTCACCATCGATAGCTCTGACTTTGGTCATCTTTGGTGGCACTAGTGTTCAGTGTGTTATCTTTCCTGCTTCAGACCTACAACCGAGGTTTTAAATTTGCATGTACGCCAGCCGGTCGAAGTGGCCGTGCGGTTAAAGGCGCTGCAGTCTGGAACCGCAAGACCGCTACGGTCGCAGGTTCGAATCCTGCCTCGGGCATGGATGTTTGTGATGTCCTTAGGTTCGTTAGGTTTAACTAGTTCTAAGTTCTAGGGGACTAATGACCTCAGCAGTTGAGTCCAATAGTGCTCAGAGCCATTTGAACCATTTTTTTTTTTTTTTTTTTTGTACGCCGCCTGTCCGTTGCAGTTTGCCTTGCAAATGGCGGGGTGTTCTCCCGCCGAAATATCGGCGGTCACTGAAAGTGTTACCTGGCTGAATTTCCGGAAGTTATTTGAAAATCGGAATAGGTGCGTGAACTTTTAACTTGTTCCAGTACATCTCGTTTTACTTAAAAACGTAATTCCGCTGTATCTTGTATAAAAATAATTAAAGGTGAGGTGTCGCAACGTGTGCGCCGTAGATCGCCCCAGCGACGTAGAGCTTCAGACATGAGAGGCACCGACGTGATCGCAGCGCGCTGCATGGCCGGCGGCTGCTGCTGCTACTACTGTGTTGCTGCTCTGGTATTCAGGCGCGCGGCCCGCGCGGCTGGGCCACGCAGCCAGGTATTAACGAGCTTCGACAAAGTGTCTCGGTGTCGCTGCCGCCGCGCTACGTGACGTGTGTTCGCGATTGCGTCCGCCTCGCTGGAAGAATCCGCCACACTCACCTACCTGTCTGTCTGTCTGTCTGTCTGTCTGACGCTGTCAGAGCTCTACGACAATTTCTCTCTAAAAACTGACGAGCCAGCTGTCGATCGCCTGAAACCTGCCCTCTGGATCTGTCGGGCACTACACTATAGCGCGCTGACTGATTGTTTGTTAACGGAGAGTACGCTAGTGTACGCAGCATACACCCGGGTGTCATTTGTACACTGGTGTACAAAACTTAAAAGACGAAAGTACACTACTGGCCATTAAAATTGCTACACCACGAAGATAACGTGCTACAGACAATAAATTTAACCGACAGGAAGAAGATGCTGTGATATGCAAATGATCAGCTTTTCAGAGCCTTCACACAAGGTTGGCACCGGTGGTGACACCTACAATGTGCCCACATGAGGAAAGTTTCCATCCGATTTCTCATACACAAACAGCAGTTGACCGGCGTTGCCTGGTGAAAAGTTGTTGTGACGCCTCGTGTAAGGAGGAGAAATGCGTAACATCGCGTTTCCGACTTTGATAAAGGTTGGATTGTAGCCTATCGAAATTGCGGTTTATCGTATCGCGACATTGCTGCTCGCGTTGGTCGAGATCCAATGACTGTTAGCGGAATATGGAATAGGTGGGTCCAGGAGGCTAATACGGAACGCCGTCCTAGAGCCCAACGGCCTCGTATCAATAGCAGTCGAGATGACAGGCATCTTATCCGCATGGCTGTAACGGATCGTGCAGCCACGTGTCGATATCTGAGTTAACAGATGGGGACGTTTGTAAGACAAAAACGATCTGCACGAACAGTTCGACGACGTTTGCAGCAGCATGGACTATCAGCTCGGAGACCATGGCTGCGGTTACCCTTGACGCTGCATCACAAACAGGAGCGCTTGCAATGGTGTACTCAACGACGAACCTGGGTGCACGAATGGCAAAACGTCCTTTTCTTGGATGAAGCCAGGTGCTGTTTACAGCATCATGATGGTCGCATCCGCGTTTGGCGATATCGCGGTGAACGCACATTGGAAGCGTGTATTCGCCGTCGCCATACTGGCGTATCACCCAGCGTGATGGTACGGGGTGCCATTGGTTACCCGTCTCGGTCACCTCTTGTTCGCATTGACGGCACTTTGAACAGTGGACGTTACATTTCCGATGTCTTGCGACCAGTGGCTCTACCCTTCATTCGATCCCTGCGAAACGCTATATTTCAGCAGGATAATGCACGACCGCATGTTGCAGGTCCGTACGCGCCTTTCTGGTTACAGAAAATGTTCGACTGCTGCCCTGGCCAGCACATTCTCCAGATCTCTCACCAATTGAATACGTCTGGTCAATGGTGGCCGAGCAACTGACACGTCACACTACGCCAGTCACTACTCTTCATGAACTGTGGTATCGTGTTGAAGCTGCATGGGCAGCTGTACCTGTACACGCCATCCAAGCTCTGTTTGACTCAATGCCCGGGCGTATCAAGGCCGTTATTACGGCCAGAGGTGGTTGTTCTGGGTACTGATTTCTCTGGATGTATGTAATCACATATCAGTTGTAGTATAATATATTTGTCCAATGAATAGCCGTTTATCATCTGCATTTCTTCTTGGTGTAGCAATTTTAGTGGCCAGTAGTGTATATATCTGGAAAAAAAAGAGCAAAAAATTTTGAATGCGACTATGACGCAACCGGGAAATGGCTGCGAATCTGACTACAGTGGCAGGAGAGAATGGAAATCCGTTCTGGGCTCAGATAAACGAAGGCCGCGGTTGCAGAAGGTTCTCGCACAGACGAGAAGGAACTGCAGGACGGAGTGAACCCGCCGCTGCGTTATTAGTCGCGGAAGGCGAACTGCGTGCACACAATCGCGGAGACAGCCGCCTGTTTGAAATGCATGAAGCACCGCACGCTGCTTCGGAACTTTGATTGTACACAGCTGGTGCGTGTTTTGCGGGGCACGTCCCGGAGGAACTGTTCTCCCAAATTCGTCTCCGACCCTTTCCAAAGCGAAGACGTGCGTGCGGCTCTGGCTTAACGCACTCTAGTAAGAAAAAAATGTGATTTAGCTATGTAATCTCCTGATACTTCTATAAAGATTCATACGTTTCAGGGAGTGCAATTTTTTCTCCCTTGTCAGTGCAATCTAGGAATGTATGATTCTGGGAGGATTCGGAAGATTTAGACATTTATGCAGCTACACTACTAGAAATTAATAAAAATGAATATTCCCAAATACATTAATTAGGAACCCCATCTGCGTGAGGTGCTGCTGGAATGCAGTGAAGACAATAATTAGAAGTGATTTACTGAGTACGAAAACTCTGATCCCCCAGAAAATGTGGTTTTCTAAAAGTTCGGTCTGTTGTTTCGAACCCCACACACTGTTACTAACTATTCTAGACAAACCACGACGGCCCGAGCGAGCAAAATTCGTGCACGTCCAGTCCCTTTTAGAGCTGTCGTACTATGGGTCTACTGAATACTGAATATTGTTTGCAAAACCACTGTGCACTGCCGTTATCTACCTTTGCTGGTATTAGTGGTGCAAGCAACGTCACCCTCCCCTCCCCCTCCATCCCTCCCTCCCCATCTTTCCTTCCTTGGATAACTGCTCATCTGATTACATACGGTACATAACTAAAAATTCAAACTTCTACCGCAGTCACATCTGATCGCGCGACTATATCAGCAGAGATTACCACTAACACATCGATCCGCAGTGTCAGGTACGAGCTAGACTGCGAGCGAGGGAGTTTCTGCAGGTTTGCTTAAGTGCTGTACCACTTCCGCATAGCACTGTAGTACACTCCGTACATTACGACAAGCCGTTCTGTGTCGTCTGCGCTACTGTCAACAGGTCTCCAACAACAAAATTACCTCTCAAAATAACGACTGACACGTTTTTGATCGTCTTCACATACGACTGCCACACCTCCTTGTGCGAGTCTATACGAAATGCCGGCCGGAGTGGCCGAGCGGTTCTAGGGGCTACAGTCTGGAACCGTGCGACCACTACGGTCGCAGGTTCGAATCCTTCCTCGGGCATGGATGTGTGTGATGTCCTTAGGTTAGTTAGGTTTAAGTAGTTCTAAGTTCTAGGGGACTGATGACCTCAGATGTAAATTCCCATAGTGCTCAGAGCCATTTGAATCATCTATACGAAATGCTTAATTTGTTATCTCAAACAGTCTGTCAGTAGCTGTGCCAAGTCGTGAGCGTTGTCAAGTACATCGTGGAACTTGCAAAATATGTGAATGAAACTTCATTCCTCTGAGACCATTCTTTCAGTTACCACTAATGATTATCAGATTTGAAGACACATCTCTATGTGAGTAGTATCATGCAATATCATATACTATTCATGGTTCAAGTGGTTCAAATGGTTCAAATGGCTCTGAGCACTATGGGACTCAACTGCTGAGGTCATTAGTCCCCTAGAACTTAGAACTAGTTAAACCTAACTAACCTAAGGACATCACACACATCCATGCCCGAGACAGTATTCGAACCTGCGACCGTTGCGGTCTCGCGGTTCCAGACTGCAGCGCCTAGAACCGCACGGCCACTTCGGCCGGCACTATTCATGGGCTATCTACTCCATGCTGTAACACAGTACCAGCTTACCGTCATAAGAACTAATGAGGAGCTGAAATGTTTAGAAACTTCAAATTTTTATGAAATTTCATAAAATTGCCAAGGAGAGGTAGTAATACTGGTGACATTGTAATTGTATCGATGAAACTGCACAGATCGGATACATTGAACTGTATTACCAACAGGCGTAGTTTAATGAGGGAAAAAGCGTTAAAGAAGATATAAGAGACGATTGGTAGTTGCAACTTGATACCGTTATAGTTTCAAGGGACCTCTCAACAAAACTAAAAATTTATTGGTATACTTTAACATTAAATACGCTGATTCAAAAGTCTCTGCAGAAACTGAAAGAGCTGATAGATAAATCGAAGTACGACAGATTTGGAAGAGCAATTTATGATCGTGGAATTAACGTCGAGTCAGTGAAAATTTTGAATGTAAGGAAGAACAATTACAATCAATGCACACGCACCTTAAGTTTAGCAAAGATAATATACTGTTTATTCAGCAAAATTGTGCATTAAAGTAGGTGCTCTAAATGTCGACCACCAGATTCATTATAGGCGTAACGTTTTCGTTGAAAATTCTGGTGCACTCTACGAAGTACGCCAGACATCGCACGAAGCTCAGCGGAGGCTGCACGTATGCTGGCGAGAAGTATGGGGGACGAATGAACACATCTCCAGGACCATACATACGGACAAACAGCATTATAAATCGTAAGTAATACCAAACAATAATCTAACTTAAAGAAATCTATGCTACAGGTTTCTAATCTGAAACACGAGAGAATAACACGAGAAAATGTAACAGTGTAACATATTGTAACTACTACACAATTAATTTGTAATACGGATACAAAATCGTATATTACAGGACACTGAGGATGCTTCGTAAATAAAAGAAGCAGAAAGCGTGTGGTGAAAAAAAACAAAGTGCCTTTCATTTAGCTGCAAAGGCAAAACATACCTCCACGAATTTTGAAGCTACTGAGGAACGATGGTAAACGAAAAAAGAAAAAAAAAGAACGATATCGAACTTTAATCGCTTTTACGAGGCTTTTGATGTGCCCTCAAAAAAAAAAAAAAAAAAAAAATGATGCCTCAGATCATGGGAACAATGTGAATGCGTACTTGGCAGTTGGACCCGGGATATCTGACATTGAGTGTGTCACGTAGTTGCACAGAAAAATTTTCAGCTGCTCCATCTAGTTGGATCCATATCTGATGGCGCGTATGAATCTGTACCTCCTCTAACACTTGCTGAACTTACAGGGTGTGTCCGTGAATTGCCACTGTTGTTCCCGAATTTCCAAGGCTTTATCTGGCTCACGATTACTTCCAAAGCTAAGTTTCTGTTCCAAAGCTGATATATTTCGATTCCTCTATCAGCTACTCCCTTTTCGTTGAATCTTTTGAATCATCCGGTGTAAGTATAGGTCAAAGATCTGGAGTACAACCAAGAAAGAAAGAGAGAGAGACTGAAAATATTCAAATCTTCGGACGAAGGAAGTTTGTGAAGCAATGAAAGATGAGAGAGTAATGAGAATAGTCCAAGCGACGTGGAGAGAAGCAACACAAGACATAATGTGGTGCAAGATGTGAATGGTTGTCTGTCGTTAGAAAGCAGACCAGAACACATACCACGTTCTGAATAGGAGGAGGAGGATATTAGTGTTTAACGTTCCGTCGACAACGAGGTCATTAGAGACGGAGCAGTCCGCCCCTGGTAGCTGGGTGGTCAGCGCGACAGAATGTCAATCCTAAGGGCCAGGGTTCGATTCCCGTCTGGGTCGGAGATTTTCTCCGCTCAGGGACTGGGTGTTGTGTTGTCCTAATCATCATCATTTCATCCCCATCGACGCGCAAGTCGCCGAAGTAGCGTCAAATCGAAAGACTTGCACCCGGCGAACGGTCTACCCAATGGGAGACCCTAGTCACACGACTTTTTTTTTCAGAGATGGAGCACGAGCTCGGATTGGGGAAGGACTGGGAAGGAAAACGGCCGTGCCCTTTCAAAGGAACGATCCTGGTATTTGCATGAACCGATTCAGGGAAATCACGGAAAAACTAAATCAGGATGGCCGGAGACGGGTGTGAACCGTCGTCCTCCCGAATGCGAGTCCACTGTGCCAACCACTGCGCCACTCCGTTCGGTTTCTGAGTGGCAATGATATTATAAATGAGACAAATATGGCTTGTGATTTTTGAGAATGGTCCCACAGATGCGTCCAGAGAATTATGAAAGATCCACACTGAAGTCTGGTTTAAGCGCCGCGCTGTTCTGCGCAGTGCTGCGTACTGGGGTCAGCGCGTCCGTCTCAGTGCTGCGATGCGATGCGTCTGCGGCATAGCCAGCAGCACCGACGGGCCGCCGGGACCGCGCGCTGCCCGGGTTCGTGCCAAGGCTTCGCTAATTATGCGGCTGGCAGCGCACCAAGCAGCGCTCCTCGCGGCACTGTGTCCAGTAGCGACCCTGCCCGGACTGCTCACGTCTCACCACTACCACCGCAACCCAACTGTCTGGCAGGACTGAAGTAAGGCAGCGTCACCACTGAGTAATAGTCAGCAAGTGAAAAGCTGAAAAGTGTTGTTGTTGGTGTTGGTGGTGGTGGTGGTGGTGGTGGTGGTGGTGGTGGTCGCGACGGCGGCGTTGTGGTCTTCAGTCTGAAGACTGATTTGCTGCAGCTCTCCGCGACAGACTATCCTGCTAGCCACTTCTCTGACTAACTCGTTCGTCTGCCTGGGATCTGTACGAGATAGGATTGATAGAGGAAACAGAAAGGGTCCAAGCGTTACCAGAGTTTCGTTACATGTTCATTCAATAACGACTTAAGCCTCACGAAAAGCTCAGTCGCCTCCTGTGGCAGACGCTGCAAGAGAGGCCTTCTGCAGCATGGTGTGATTTGCGGTTAAAGTTCTGAGAGCGTACTTTTCTGGAATAGGCAACCAATATATCGCTTCCTCTTACATATACAGGGGGGAGAAAAACTGTGCCACAGAATTTTAACCCTGTATAGCTGATACCACTAGGAACCAAAATTATTAATGTTGTGTAGGTCGAAACGCACCATTTTTAAACTACGCCACACGCTCCGATTGGCCGTGGCGTTGCCCTATTGCCGCCAGTCACATCAGAGCAATGCCAGGAATCTTTGAAAGAGTTCGGCAAAACACTTTTTGACGTTCCCAGAATGAAATTTTCACTTTGCAGCGGAGCGTGTGCTGGTATGAAACTTCCTGGCAGATTAAAACTGTGTGCCGGACCGAGACTCGAACTCGGGACCTTTGCCTTCCGCGGGCAAGTGTTCTACCAAATGAGCTATCGAAGCACGACTCAGAACGGGGCGTGAGTCGTTCTTGGGTAGCTCAGTTGGTAGAGCACTTGCCTGCGAAAGGCAAAGGTCCCGAGTTCGAGTCTCGGTCCGGCACACAATCTGCCAGGAAATTTCACCTTTCGACGTTACCAAGCTTGTGTCGCGTCAGAGGGTCGACAGTTCGAGCACCTGCTTTAAGCAAACAATGTCATAACTACAAAAAAGGCCCTATTCAGAGCCGACACAATTTGTAAACGACTTTCCGTGCGCGAACTAACAGCTGTTGACGGGTTTGTTCCGGGTACACCTTATAATGAATCTATAATGGATGTGTCGGAACCCCGGTGGATTCGCCCCCAGGCCCACAGAGTGGAAGGCTGGCGCGCTATCACAGGCGTGTGTGCCTCTCCGGCAGGCAAAGCGGTCACGCGTTGTCCAGAGCATCCGGCAACAGGGCAATCCCACGGCCTATCTGGAGCGCGTGGCGCCAAGTTCCCGTAGTTTAAAAATTGTGCATTGTCGACATACACAACACTAGTAATTGTGTTTCCTACTGGCATCAACTTCCACATTGTGGCATCACTTTACTAACTACCATAATCACCAGTAGAATGAGACAAGTGCAAAATCTGTGAAGCCGACAATTTAAACATGCTGTTCACGTCTCAATAGGCGGCTTTTAAAACTGGCTAAGTTCGGCTAGCGATGCTGGCTGGGTGCAAAAATTAATAATAGTGGTATGGAAAGACCATTAATTACAGTATGATAATTACGAGGAGATGATGCACAAGAAAGTAGTAATAATCATCGGCGATTATAATTTCAGGCATGCAGGTCCGGCTAGACGTTGGTTTATGGTTGAAATTACTGAGGATGTGAATGACATGTGAATAGCTGCAATCGTTCAGGATTATCTGATACGAAACTGATAATATGTACTTTAACACACGTGTAAAGACCAGAAAATTCTTCGTCATTTTATCCATGTTGAATCTTGTGAACTTCACGGCCTTTAATGATAGTTGGTGAATGACGCAACCAGCCACAAAGTTCTTTGGTCAAAAGTCAGACCACCATTCGGTACAATCTTGTGAACAAGAGCTCGGGTCGTATTCGCTCTGAATGCCGCATCGTTTTAATCACGAACGATTCTCCGCGAAATGGATGGCAAGAAAGAAAGAACTTCGGAGGGAATGAATTGAAGAATCGGACGGTCTTTTCAGGCGGGGAAGCATAACAGCTTCTATTGTCGTGAAATGCTCCCGTCGGAATCTCTCTGTCTTTCTCTTTCTCCGTTCTTTTCACCCCCCGAAGTATTTATTCGATGAAGGCTCCGTATTTAGTGAACTAGGTCAAGGCAGACTTCTCGGCGCGGTGGGAAGAGGGAGTCTGGGTGGAAACTGAAGACTGAGGCGCGAGGGGAGAAGGATTTATTATGCATGGAATAGCGTTCCCCAAAAGATGGGTTGCGATGGGGGGCGTTGGGACGAGAAGGGAGTGGTGGAGAAGGGGGGGGGGGGTGTGGAGGAAGACTGCAGGTGGCTGTGTACGAGAAACGCCGCGCCGCGAAAACAGGCTCCCCGATCCCGAATCGACCGATGTTGTACTGAGTAGGCAAAGGTGGTCGCCGAGCGGGATGCTACCGGTTAGGAGCGAATGGGATGGGAGGCGATGCTAGCTGCAAGTGTGGCCGTCGTGGTAGCACCGAGAAAGGAAAGAAAGGGCTGAGATGGTTTGGTGGGAGGGGGGGGGGGGGGGGTAGGAAGCGAAAGCAAATCGATTACGGGGTCGCTCTGAACGCGCGTTCTGTATAAAAGGAAAAGCCCGCGGGCCAACACGCAAACTGACTTGCCGATTGGATTGAGAGCTTCCCTCCTGCGGCTTGTTCGGCATTTCGTTCCAGGGCACTCTTAATGCATTTAGAAGGCGCAGCCTACCCCCGCGGCTTTGGGCGGAGCCACAATAAGAACGGCCTGTGTTCGCGACGGAGGAAAAAATTAGGTCGCTTGGACCCTTTAAAGCTTTCGTTTCCAATTAGTGTTACGTAACAGCTCCCAGACACCGCCTGAATGAGCATTCTATTACCATACTTGAAACTTAGTTATCTGAATTGATGCGAAACGTCTGTCCTGTTGCGTAATGGAGTCTAACCGGCAGGTCAAAATAGATTTAAAACATTAAAGAATATGTCAGCCTAACGTATTGGTTCATTTTTTCACAAGCATGTACACTATCTGATCAAAAGTAAGCGCAAGTAGAGCAACGACTGTTAAACCAAGATCAGACGCACCTCATGTATTGACGGACAGCGTGAAATCATCGGAAGCAATAACTTGTGAGTTCCAAAAAGCTACCAGATTTCCAGCTAGCTCAATGAATGTACGTAGGGAATTAAAAGAAATAAGGTAAGATGGTCGATCGGCTTCTACATCTACATTTATACTCCGCAAACCACCCAACGGTGTGTGGCGGAGGGCACTTTACGTGCCAGTGTCATTACCTCCCTTTCCTGTTCCAGTCACGTATGGTTCGCGGGAAGAACGACTGCCGGAAAGCCTCCGTGCACGCTCGAATCTCTCTAATTTTACATTCGTGATCTCCTCGGGAGGTATAAGTAGGGGGAAGCAATATATTCGATACCTCATCCAGAAACGCACCCTATCGAAACCTGGACAGGAAGCTACACCGCGATGCAGAGCGCCTCTCTTGCAGAGTCTGCCACATGAGTTTGCTAAACATCTCCGTAACGCTATCACGCTTACCAAATAACCCTGTGATGAAACGCACCGCTCTTCTTTCGATCTTCTCTATCTCCTCCGTCAACCCGACCTGTTACGGATCCCACACTGATGAGCAATACTCAAGTGTAGGTCGAACGAGTGTTTCGTAAGCCTCCTCCTTTGTTGATGGACTACATTTTCTAAGGACTCTCCCAATGAATCTCATCCTGGCACCCACCTTACCAACAATTAATTTTATATGATCATTCCACTTCAAATCGTTCCGCATGCATACTCCCAGATATATTACAGAAGTAACTGCTACCAGCGTTTGTTCCGCTATCATATAATCATACAATAAAGGATCCTTCTTTCTATGTATTCGCAATACAATACATTTGTCTATGTTAAGGGTCAGTTGCCACTCCCTGCACCAAGTGCCTATCCGCTGCAGATCTTCCTGCATTTCGCTGCAACTTTCTAATGCTGCAACTTCTCTGTATACTACAGCATCATCCGCGAAAAGCCGCATGGGACTTCCGACACTATCTACTAGGTCATTTATATATATTGTGAAAAGCAATGGTCCCATAACACTCCCCTGTGGCACGCCAGAGGTTACTTTAACGTCTGTAGTCGTCTCTCCATTGAGAACAACATGCTGTGTTCTGTTTGCTAAAAACTCTTCAATCCAGCCACACAGCCGGTCTGATATTCCGTAGGCTCTTACTTTGTTTATCAGGCCACAGTGCGGAACTGTATCGAACACCTTCCGTAAGTCGAGGAAAATGGCATCTACTTGGGAGCCTGTATCTGATATTTTCTGGGTCTCATGAACAAATAAAGCGAGTTGGGTCTCACACGATCGCTGTTTCCGGAATCCTTGTTGATTCCTGCAAAGTGGATTCTGGGTTTCCAGAAATGCCATGATACGCGAGCAAAAAGCATGTTCTAAAATTCTGCAACAGATCGAAGTCAGAGATGTAGGCCTGTAGTTTTGCGCATCTGCTCGACGACCCTTCTTGAAACCTGGAACTACCTCATAAGCCACAAATTTCTTTAGTGAACGCCAAGCGACGCAACTGGACAGTATGTGTATGGGACCAGTGATCTGGTGTGATGGATCACGCTATGACCCGTGACAATCCGGTGGAACGGCTTGGGTTTAGCGAACGTCTGGAAAAGGTTACCTGCCAACATGGGTAGCACGAACAGTGAAGCAAGCAGGAGGTTGCAATACGGCATGGGGATATTTTTCGTGGTTAGGGTGCGGGCTATTGATTCCGCTTAAGCAAACGTTAAATACGGATAGACAGGAACACATTTTAAAGTATTGTGTACTGATTACAGTAGAGGAAGAGTTCTGGGGCGATGACTCTTTAAAAAGTTTGACGTAAGGCAACGTCTGCGAGGTAATGGTTTGCGAACAATAACATCCCTGAAATTGATTGGGCGGCCCACAGTGAACTGAACCCAACGGGACACGTTGAGTCAGAACGTCGACTTCGCTCCAGATCCCATCGTCCAACATGATTACTTTCTCTTGTTTCGGCTGTTGAAAAAGAATAGGCTCCACCGACATTGAGAGACGCCTTCGAAAGTGAGCCCAGCACAGTTCAAGACGTCATAAAGGCTAAGGGTCGTAACACTCCATATTAACTTCACTAAGATGTGTCTAGACACTTTTGCTCAGAAATCGTATGTATCATCTCTCCTACCCACTTGGCGAAAGCTGCCGTGCGGTTCACCAAAGTTCCTGCTAGCACATTATTTATAGGACCTTTTTTTGTGCTAATGTCTACGACTACGTGGAGCCTGCCGACTTCCCAGTGGCGACAGAGGTCTCGTGTATGGCGCCAATACGTCGTGGAATTTGTTTTGGTGAATCGGAACGGCTGACTCGCGGAGAGGAAGCTATTACGGAGATAGTCCGTATGATAGAACGCGCAGTCTGCAGGAGCCGCCCCACCATCGATTTCGAATGTCGATAGCACATGCGGCTAAAAGATTAGCCTCGAAGCCCCCTGCCTGGTCGATAACTGAAGTGGCCTGCAAGAAAATGTTCTCTGAACGTGTCTTCGCTATCGTTATTCTTCTGAGCGCAAATAGTAGATTACCATTTACGAAATACTGCATCATTATTATCCGGTTGTCAAGAGCTGTTACATATTGAGATCTCATTAGCTTCCAAAATTTTCGTCGCAATAACTAAAACTTTTGCCTTGTAGCAGTTGCAAAATACAGCTTTCAGAAGGGTAGTGGAACACACGCGGTACACTGTGGCAGCGGTTAGCAAGTGTTCCTATTCTGTTACGCAACAAGTAGAGTTTCTACACACGTGTAGAAGTGTGAAAAACACAATTCAGCGGTTTAATTAACGCTGATATATTATCCGCTGGCACAAGTCGAATCTAAGATGTAAATGAAATTAAATCTACGTGATGATGACGATGTGATAATCGAAATGAGTAATTAATTCACATAAATACTGGAGCAGAAAATCGCTGATATTAGTATACAAACAATTAGAACGAACGAGCCCAAAAATAAACATTGTTGCTTCAGCACCGGATTTATTTCCTTAATCAGCGTGCATATGTGGCACAGGTAAATTAAAAACCTATTTCAAATGGTTCAAATGGCCCTGAGCACTATGGGACTCAACTGCTGAGGTCATTAGTCCCCTAGAACTTAGAACTAGTTAAAACTAACTAACCTAAGGACATCACAAACATCCACGCCCAAGGCAGGATTCGAACCTGCGACCGTAGCGGTCCTGCGGTTCCAGACTGCAGCGCCTTTAACCGCACGGCCACTTCGGCCGGCTAAAAACCTATTTCTCTTTAGTTCGTGAGTGACTAATAGTCATCATGAACAGACGAACTGGTAACAGTGCACACTTCTTTCGTATCATTTACTTGTGAGAGTGACAAGTTTTGACACTACTGAGTACCACTGAAACTAGCGTCTTACTAGTTACAGGTCTGACGAGTAGTTAGACACTGACGAAAGTTCACAAACACATGAAGAAAACAGGGCTGTGCCTTGGGTTTCTTCAACTTTAATTAAGTTAATTTCATCGAAACTACCTTCTCTCATTTCATTACAGCTGATGTACACCGCCGATAAAATAAGTAAAGTTCTCTCATGACTGTGAAACGATTGCAATAAACATATTGCCCTTATAGAGGTAATGTTAGATGAGTGTAGAGTAAATGTATAAATGCAAAATACATTTACTTTCCTTTTAGCTAACCCATTCACCGGAGTACTGCATCTTCTAAGGCTACCTCCCCTACAAAAGAAAGTGATAAAACACCCTGCGTGGAATACTGTGTTGTTTTATAATTGCTGTAACTCAATATTCGAATCTCATACGAAGTATGATTCGTAAGTTGCATCCACTACAGATTCATTCTCGTCCACACGTTGAAGAAACTGTGAAACACTCATCAGCTAACAGAACTTAATAATCATTATTTACGCGGCTACGCCGTTTTTCTAAGGGTATAGCGACTAAGGCGTAACTGATCATCGCGAAGTTAACCATTCCACGCAACATCCGCCCTAACGTATACAAAAGAAGAAGAACGACAGTCGGAACGGCTATTCGCTGAATTATGACACGGATTATAATTCGGCTCTACGTTACTAGCCCGTTTATCTTTCCCCTGCGTGAACAGTAAAATACCTTCAGTACTCTTGAGAATTTCAAACGTCGAAAGATTTCATTAGCGATACGGCCATAAAAATTTATATAGTTAGCGAGGAAGTAAAAAGCGCACGTCGCTGAATATTCATGAAATCGACATTTTGTACTTTCGCGGAATTATCTCTCTCTCCACACACGCACACACACACACACACACACACACACACACACACACACACACAAACACACACGGACGCAAGCTCACGCGTGCGCAGAGAGAGAGAGAGAGAGAGAGAGAGAGAGAGAGAGAGAGAGAGAGAGGGAAAGGGGGGGGGGGAGGATTTGAAGAGAGGAAAAGAGAACTAGGATCGCTAGATCGTCTAGACATGACGTGCACGTGCACGTATACACACTGTAACGGTTCGCCTATGACGGCTCGTCTTATTAAAATAAGAGAATGTATCAAATACGAGTACTATATCGGTGAGCGGCTATACGAAGACATAGGTACGGAGCTTTATCTGGGGAAAAACCTGCACCGTGTTTTTTAATTGACTGCTGTGGATTGAGAAGTTGACCACACGGTGGCATGTTTGTCTTGTCGAAACTTTTTGTTCTATGAAAGTTCGTACAGGCAGGTCACTACAAAGGTCATAAAATGAAACAATTCTGTTCTTAATTATGAAAGTTACTGGCAGATTAAAATCTCATTCTGGAAACATCTCCCAGGCTGTGGCTAAGCCATGTATCCGCAATATCCTTTCTTTCAGGAGTGCTAGTTCTGCAAGGTTCGCAAGAGAGCTTCTGTAAAGTTTGGAAGGTAGGAGACGAGGTACTGACTGAAGTAAAGCTGTGAGGACGGGGCGCGAGTCGTGCTCGGGTAGCTCACATGGTAGAGCACTTGCCCGCGAAAGGCAAAGGTCCCGAGTTCGAGTCTCGGTACTGCACACAGTTTTAATCTGCCAGGAAGTTTCATATCAGTGTACACTCCGCTGCAGAGTGAAAAATTCATTCTGGAAGTCTGTTCTTAATTCAAATGGTTCAAATGGCTCTGAGCACTATGGGACTTAACATCTATGGTCATCAGTCCCCTAGAACTTAGAACTACTTAAACCTAACTAACCTAAGGACATCACGCAACACCCAGTCATCACGAGGCAGAGAAAATTCCTGGCCCCGCCGGAAATCGAACCCGGGAACCCGGGCGTGGGAACCGAGAACGCTACCGTACGACCACGAGCTGCGGACTGTTCTTAATTGTTTACGTGTAACTTTCCTGGTGTTTTCTTGAACATGGTATAATATAGGATTTGAAAAGAAGAATCAAAAGATTACTCCATAACACTACTGCATTTAAGTTCCACTTAAATAATTGTCTCAGTTGGCCCCCAAAATCAACAATGCCGCATTTGTCAGAAAACTGCGAAACGGGGTAAATCTGCGCAGCTTCAACAATGTGATGGATTTCTTCAACAAGAAACCCCGCAAAAGATGACATCCAACACATACTACGTGAGATTATCTCACCTGAAGATACAGGGTGTTCGTAAATTCCCGTTACAAACTTCTAGGACTTGTAAACCGAAGTGAGTTCGTTATATTTTCAACAGCGATGCAATTTTTGCCATGCCCGAGCGTTCCTTCACAGTTTAAGACACGTACTATGCGCTAATCTTGTTTCCAGGGGCACAACACGAATCGTTTGGTATCGAGCACTGCCCAGTAACGCAGTAAGAATAAATGCTACTACTTCCCCTACACGAGGTCCACCCGGCCACATTCTGGTGTCCCTGGTTGAAGGTTTTGTACCTACCTTGCTAGTATTCTGCAAGAAAATGAAGATACCGCGCGAGCCTCGAGAAGAACTAGACGACAAAGTCGTGCTGTATGTGCTCTTGCGGATTCAGTTTTTTTCCAACACCGTTGTCCTTTCTTGGAAAACATCGTGTTACCACTACTCAGACTGTTCGCTTCACGATGCTCTGTTCTCGCAACTGCGCACTCGCTTGATGTGAGAAGGAGAGAGGTCATTCGCCCTGCAACAAGGAAGGCGGTACGCGACTACATTGTGCTGTAAACGACAGTGCTTGTTTGCGCTGTGTTGCTTTCCTTCCCTACGGTAGCGATGCCACTCTTAAAGTTCCAACGCTGGTATCGTAATTTTCTTACAAGACAGTCACTGTGTTTCCCTGAGGCAGTACGCTTAGTTCCTGTAGGTATGAACTAGCGTAACATGTGGCCGCCAACGACAAAGCGGGCTCCCAGCAGCAGGTGAGAGACCACACGCCGGTCTCAAAGCTGATCCCGCGCGGGAGGGACTGGGCACGTTCCGCATGGCTGTGTGTGTGGGTGGGCGCGTGGGTGGGCGCGGCCGCGCAAATCTGGCGCGGATTTCCAGCGCAGCCGCGGCGGCAGGTAGCTTCTGCTGCGAGTGAAGGACGGCGCGCTCCGGTCTGGCGCGCCTTCCGTGGCACGGCGACCTGCTCCGCTGTTTAGTTCCCCTGAAAATGCCGTGCCTCCGGAACCAGCGCTTACAATGCTGACCTCTATCCACCGAAGTTTGCGAGGACAGAGAAAAGAAACACCATTGCTGCTGTCGCTGGTAGTGAAAGTCTGGGGCAACTTAAGTTTTCTGATTAAAGCAAAAGGTGTTCTTCAACACGAAGTTCTGTTTGGGGCATCTTCCCACTTTAGCGGTTTAAGTAGTGACTTTCTGACACGCAACAGTTGGTATAAAACATCATAAAAATATAAAATACCTGGTGTGTAGAAAAATATCCGCTACCAGTCACAATAAAAGGTTATTTATTTGTCACACGACCGGTTTCGGGCTTGCGCCCATCTTCAGGTGTTTATACATTCATGTACATGTTTGTACTTTTGGAGATGACTGTATAAATACAAAAAAAATTATTTGCTGGTGACTACACAGATACAAGTGGGACAATTGTAAGTGGTGTAGCAGCATTTGACGAAAATATATGTGTACTTACATAAAGATGGAGCACCATTATTACGAGTGCACATCATAATAGTGTAATATGAAGCTATACTTGGTAAAACTGAAAATTGACGTGAAAATGACCATAAGTGTGTAACTAAGTGGCAAAACTATCACCACAGCATAACTGTAATAATGATGCTTCATCTTTATGTAAGTACAGATATACTTTCGTCAAATGCTGCCTTAACACTTACAATTGTCCCACTTGTATCTGTGTAGTCACCAGCAAATAATTTTTTTTTGTATTTATACAGTCATCTCCAAAAGTACAAACATGTACATGAATGTATAAACACCTGAAGACGGGCACAAGCCCGAAAATGGTCGTGTGACAAATGAATAACCTTTTATTGTGACTGGTAGCGGATATTTTTCTATACCCCATAAAGGAACAGTCACGGAGTTCGACAGCATCCACTATGGGTAAAATTCATATAAAATACCTTTCAGTGTATGAAAAGTTAGTTATGGAATACCTCAAGGCTCTGTCTTAGGCCTTCAGTTATTTCTTCTTTTATCCTTTTCACAACGAAAGATCTCTGTGAGAATAGGTGAAGCAGAAGAATATTTTAACGACAACTAAATCAAGGTAAATGAGATTAATGAAGTTTGTGGTTACACGAACAGCTGACAGACTGAATATCATGTTAGAATTCACATCTAAGAAACATCGTACACGGCATTTTTAAGATTGTTGTCAGATAACCATTCAGAATGTAGGACCTTTGAAGATAGCAATCAACATATGTTATTAACCCTTACAAACGCTTAGACAATGCTCTAACATTCAAACAGTGTTACGCACTTATTATGCGAATGCGCACAGGCTGTTATGTCGATATGTGCTTCGATAAGTGCCGAAGTGATAAGGAATACAACTCAATCCATGATAAGAAGATAGCAGCACTGCACTGACACAAATGGTCATCACTTCGAGCACCTTCTGTAAATGGACGTTGATGACACTTTTTTGACCTTCGTTGATCTTCAAGACCTTACTGTGACACATCACTGAATTCGTCTCGATAGCCGCTATCAGAAAATAAGTACCAAACTATAGCATCCAACTTAAAAAAAAAAGTTGACCATCATATCTCTGATGCGACCCCACCTAACAACAAAAAACCAACGTCATATTATGGCCCCCGTTGTCCTATGCAACTTTTGTCCTACAAATTTTTCAGCTACTATCATACTTTCGGAGTTATTCTAGGTGGCAATAGTTAGTGACTCACCCAGTATATCAGGATTTACTTACGAAAGGCTTCGAAACGGCACCAATACCCGATAGTTTCAGAAACATTGGGCAATAAACAGATTAAATTATTACTTATTTTTATAAGAAATGTGTGTTGTGTTTTTGTCATGCGCTTCTCTGTTATGATTGTTTCAGTACAGTTGGGTACTAAGCAAGCACTCGAAGTGAGCCAGTTGAAGAATAACAACTGTGTGAAGTAGAGTGAATGAAGGGTTATCAGTGTATATATGACCCCAGATCACGTATTATTGTTATTCTACTTTCAGATGAACAGACTGGCACAGGAGATGAAGTAGTGGATTTGCATAACAACGTTCATAAGCCAATTTATCGCCATGAAAGCTGATTTTTCATTTAATTTGTAATCTGATTTCTATTAAATGTTAATTCAACGTGATTGATTCACGCAGAGATTCAAATGCGGTAAGAATTTTTTTTTATTACAGTATTTCGTCACATATAGATCGCTTGGAACCAAAGAGAATGGCACAATGTTTTCCTTTTTATCATCCCAGAAGTACTTCATGCGTTGGCTGATGGTCTGCCTCTGTTCATTTGACGCCATCCTCCCAGCTTGAGAATTTCGTTGTTGGACAGGAAATTTTTTAGTATTGACCAGTAGCCTGGAACTTTCCCTGTTATGCATGAGTGCGACGTTAAGTTTTCTCAAGTCCTTCCTTGTCACTTCTGGCCATCCCGTGCTGTCTTTTTAATTTGGAAATGAAATTAAAATGTTTCTTCGTTAGCCTATTGTCATTCATTTCGTAAATATGACCGTAAATCTTTGATCTCCTCTTTCTTATTGTGTCTGTGATTGTTTCTAAGTTTCCGTGTGGATCTTCATTTCTACTCTTCGTCTAGTTGTCATCTTTGTTCTTTTGTGGTCCTAAATTTTTCCTGAGTATTTTCCTTTCTTTCCTTCTTTTCCTCTTAAACAGTATGCTAAATATTTTTCAGTAAAAAAAATGGTGAATGCAGTTATATAAGAGTAACTGGTAGTTCATTATGATCTCAGACAGGTATTCCTGCAGTTTTCATTCGCAAATGAAAACAAACATTTAAGGAGTATTTTCTGTAAGAGCATTTGCCAGTAGTAATATTGTATTAATGTATTAAGCATTGCATCAACCGAAAAACCAGAACTACCTCATTTGACTTACAGACGAAATTTGTAGCTCAGTCGAATATTATTATCGGTATTACAGAGGTAACAGTATCGAGTGAAGTTCACATCAGCATTGGCGAGAGTAATTTTGCTGCTGGTATGCTGTATGTAGCTCATTTTTATGCGGGCCGTCCGTAATCTCTGGATGTCACCAAATCTTCCTCTGCATCGTTAGTTCCCCCAGACTTTTAAATAAATAGTCTCGGCTGGTAATGCTCAATGCACAGAAAGTGCCGCCCACATCCGAACCGGGCTAAATCCATCATGAGATACGAGTGGCGCGTTCTGCGGTGACGGATTACGAATTCCGCCGCAAATACTTCACCCCAAAGATAGATGAAACGTCGCCAACCGCCATAAATTCCGACCCGTCTCAGCGATATTAAATCCCAACTGCCACGCCAAATAAAATAAAGGGAAAAAATGATAGCCTTGTGATCACTGTCGGAATATTCTACTCCTTTCACAAATACCTGCTTCCGAAACTGCAGAATTATGTATACCTTCTTGAGATCTTCGTCAATTGTGACGTCACAGCTGTAGAGGAAGTGGGGGATGGGGGTGAGGGGCAGGGTCTGCGTATCCCTGCTCTGTGGGGACTGATCATTGTAGCGCACCGTGTCGCTGAGGCGGCGAACTTCTAACTAGACGAAAAATCCAACTTCGTCCCGCGGATATGAAATCCGTGGCCAGACTACCTCACCGAGAGATAAAACTCGTTTTTATGTTCCTGTCTCTAGGAGGGCATAAAAAATTTAATAAGTTTCCCGGGAAATATGTGACGAACCGAATTTTATGGCCTGTGTAAGTGCAATACGGAGCCTTACGCCGACCTGAAGCAGATCAGGCGGGCTCAGGAGAACTGTACGACAAGATTCGATGACTGCCAACGGCGAATTCCGACTTCCTCACTCCGAACAAATGAGTTTTAAGAAGAAATGTAGCCACATCATAAATCTGAGATGATTCTCATTTCTGCATCTTTGAGAATGAAAGGTAAGAAAACTTGCTAAAGAAATCGATTTAAGGGCTTCACGAGCTCTAAAACGTTTACTAAAATAAGAATGTAAGCGCTCTACCTTATTTACAAAATCTGGACCTGGACTGGATTATCAGAAGTAAGAGGCTACTTTATTATGTTTGCCATGATAAAAAAAAAATGCTGTCAGGTGTATTGCACGCAAACATCTATTACGCCATTAGATAGTGCGTGGATCACAATATTTCTGTTACTGCATACTCATTCGCCGATCACGTATCACAAGCAGCAGACTTCCCTTTGGTCACGTAAGGAGTGATTCCTCATCAACATCCGCACTGTGTAAGCTTCGTTAGGCAACTGTCTTTGACTCCCTGTTGGAATTTGATTTATAACAAAACTGATGTAGTTGTGACTCACTGAAGGATTAATGTATAACTAATTTTATTTTCCCTACAGTGTGATTTGTAGGAGTGGTTCATTACGTGCGAAAGTCATCACGTAAAAGTATGACATTCGGAACTACAATTGCCCTTAGGTTTTCAAGTTATTGCATTTAGACGTGTCAAAAATGTTCAAATGTGTGTGAAATCTTATGGGACTGAACTGCTAAAGTCATCAGTCCCTAAGCTTACACACTACTTATCCTAAATTATCCTCAGGACAATCTCACACACCCATGTCCGAAGGAGGACTCTAACCTCCGCCGGGACCAGCCGCACAGTCCATGACTGCAGCGCCCAAGACCGCTCATCAAACGAAAGTCGGCCGAAGAACCCGAAACAGAAGCCAAAAGGCAGTTTGTTAGCAAGTGGCCACGAAAGCCTTAACTTCGAAGACCTACGACCACTCATGTTATGCAATAATGATTCAGTGGATTGTGCTCCTCGCTGTCTTTGACTTCTCATTTATGACGCAGATACCTACGAGGATAACATTATCTATAGCATATCATTCGATAATATTACCGAGTCACCAATTGACAGAATGTAAGCCTGCTGCAAAGTTTGACAGCTTGCTCTTAATGAAAATAAATGCAAAGCTGCCCACTGTCTGGAACGTAACGAACGATTAAGGAACCCTGAAGGTAGTGGTCCTTGCGAATACGAGGTGCACGGATCGCTTAGTCCAAGAAATTAAAGGAAATTACACGGTACTGGCAAAAAGCTATGAGTCTACAAGTAGCTTCGTTACGAAACTCTTCCACGACCTCCACTGGTATGCTACTCTTTTACGTACTCGCCTTACGATAGGTACCTACCCGATGTGAGAGAGCTGTTAAGAATGAAATATATGATCGGGGTGTTTCTTAACTGGAAGAAGGATGTAAGGATTCGTAGACGTCGACGTCATTAGAGACGGAGCAGAAGTTTGGCTTTTGAAAGCATGGGGAAGGAAATCGGCAGGTGTACTTTTCCAAGGAACCATCCCGTCATTTGCTGAGGCGAATTAAAGAAATCTCGAGAAACCTAGATCAGGATGGCCGGACTCGTATTTGAACCGTCGTCTTAACTGGTCACGTACCTTACTCAACCCACGTACTTAAACCGGACGAGTCTGAGACGGACACCAACCCCTGTACATGTAGGGAAAGACGTTTCCCCAGAATACACCGTCTACTTCTTCGGACCACACACTGAAAGATGAGAGACACACAGTGCCACGACTACACTGACGTACAACCACAGATCTACACGATACCTGCAAATTAAGAACAATGGATCCAACTTGACAGTTAATAGACATAATCTCCAATGCCACACATGAAGAATGCGCGCGAACGCGAGCCTATATGTGACCTCGAGACAGATTCTATATGGAAGATGGCGCAGAAGAAGAAGAAAGTGACGACTGACCTACATACTTTGAATGAATGACACAACCACACCACAATATAAGTTAGTAGAGGCAAACTGCTAACATAATGCACTCTAAACCAATACATACGTTAAAATTGTATATGAAAATGCGTGCTATTATCGTAATGAATGTGCTGTAAACATGTACATACGCGTAGAGTGTCAAACAACAGGAAATTAAGCTACTACAATACACTAACCCACACACTGTTGCTGTACCAACTTTAGCTCCCGCACAGTATCTTTTCTCCTGTTCAGATAACTTAAATGTCTGTGACTGATTTCGAAAGGCTTAAAGGAACAATTCCAAAATATTCACACCACTGTCACAATGGTGGCGGCATTAACTCATTTATCATCTATGCTACCTTCCGCTTTAATTCTTATTAAATGTTAAAACATCCTTTGCCATTTCAAATTTTATGTCCAATTATCTGCTTTAAATAAAGCTAGAGAAAATACAAAAAAAGAGACAGTAAGAAAAGACAGCCGGACATCTTCCTCAGACACCTCAACCGAACATAGCGGCTTGAAGACCCACATTAAGAAATCATTCAGAATAAAGAAACAAGTTTAAAAAATGTCCCTAATGATTTTTGTGACGTAACTTCCTTGTCAAATTGATGCCATTATCGAGGTGGTGGGTGGTGCTGCACGCTATTGGCGTGGTATCTCTTTGGCGGTGACTAATTTATTTTTGCCCAGTGTGCTTGTCTCCTAATTATCGCCGTCAGAGCTGTTTTGGGCTGGACGGCTGGAGCAGCGACAGACGCAGTAAATCTCTTAGCCGGGCTACTCGCGGCTCTACGAGCACCCTAGACGCCGGTGTGTTGATCCTGCCGAACTGGGAGCCATTAGGCAGTGGATCAACAAACAGACGCTCGCGTTGAGCGGGAGGGAAGACGGTATTCTGGATCGGCGCTGGCGGGCGCTGCGCTGCGGTCGGCGCCTCCAGATGCCGCCGGCACGTTTTATGTGCGGCTCCCTGACATTAACTCTCGCGCGCTGGAGCCTCGCCAGGACCACGAAATACCGAGGTGCCGGCGCTCTAGCTAGCGCTGCGTCTCCTGGAGAAACCGTGCCCAGCCCTGGGAAGGACGCAGAGGTGGTTCACTTCTTGCAACTGTGCCGAAACAAGCGCAGCGTACTGTATTCACACGTAAGTTAACACAGCCTGGTTGGATGTACAGTAAACAGTACGACCTGAACAACAAAAAACTTTAATAGCAACTGTGTGTGTGTGTGTGTGTGTGTGTGTGTGTGTGTGTGTGTGTGTGTGTCACGTTTACGAGGCTCCGCGGCCAAGATTTCGAACGCATATAATGGGGCGGAAGATCGAAAGCTGGTCGAATCCTTGTGGGAGAAATTTTCATAAATAACCGATCCCAAGAAGAGGCGGACAATCGAACGGCGTGCGGAGATTTGCCACGCCGGACATTTGCCACGATTTTACCTGCTACTAAGCCTTAGGTCCCTTGCCTCCCCCCTCTTCCTCCTCCTCATCCGCATATAGTAACCCCACTTTAGTGGCACTGTCTTCAGTAACATTACCGTCGCTGTCGCGCAGTGAAGGCATTTACTGAGCCTTTCGACTGTTTTACTTAACATGGGACCAGAATCTCTTTGGATATTCCGCCACATTTCTAGAGAGACTTTCGTTGTGGAAACTATTAAATGCATCTTGCATTGAAATCTGCATCAAATTTCAAGCCTCGGTAAAACTTCGCCAGTCTTGGAGATTTTTCGTTCGTCTAAATTATACGTGCCTTTTTCGGGGCTCCTGCACCAGCTTTCTGTCGTGTTTTCTGTACCACTGGGGGTCAGTTCCGTCTCTTATTAATTTATTTGGTATGAATCTTCCGAGTGCTGTTGATACTATTCAAAAATGTTTCAAATGGCTTTGAGCACTATGGGACTTAACATCTGTGGTCATCAGTACCTTAGAACTTAGAACTACTTAAACCTAACTAACCTAAGGACATCACACACATCCATGCCCGAGGCAGGATTCGAACCTGCGACCGTAGCAGTCGCGCGGTTCCGGACTGAGCGCCTAGAACCGCTAGACCACCGCAGCCGGCTTGATACTACTTCTTTGAACTTAAGACGCATATGGTCTTCACTTTCATAGTTTGGAAGGATTGGAAACTGTCTCTTAGAAAGACGTCAATCGAATTTTTAGCTGCTTTTATAAAGAGATATTTCTCGCGTTTAGTTTTGGTGAATTTCTTTGTTACGGAATTGAGCCTCGCTACGACTGTGTGTTCACTAATCCCTGTATCCGTCGTGATGCTCAGGATTATTTGTGGCTAAGAGGCCAAGTGTGTTTTCTTAACCATTTACAATTTGAATGGCCTCGAGAACTAATTGTTCAAAATAATTTTTAAAAAAGCATTAAGAACAATTACGGAAGTTGTTTTCTGTCTACAAGAGGGTCTGAAAATGTATTTTTCTCAACATACGGAAGGTAGATTGAAGTCACTACCAACTATAACTGTATGAATAGGTTACCTATTTGTGATGAGACGCAAGTTTTCTTTGAACTGTTCAGCAACTGTTTCATCTGAGACCGGGGGTCGGTAAAAGGAGCCAGTTATTAATTTATTCTGGTTGTCGAATATAAACTATCTGCTTCAATATCGCTTATGAGCTGGAACACACATTACATTATTTTTCCTTAAGTTGTGCTTCTTGTTTCTGTTGTGGTGCAGATCATTATAATTACGGCTTTTCTCTCCAAAACGTAGGATGCTTTCTCTGTGACCCTGTACATACCAGAGCTAAACAATGTAGAACAACAACGTACGTTACAAGCATAGCATTCTGTATTACTTCATTTCCTTATTTCTAACATTGTACGTCAACTTCAGATGACGCGTGAATCATAGATGTTCTTATCCCTATTTAGTGAACGTATTGTCAGTCATGTTTTGAACATTGTCCCGCTACACTTTATTAACTAATGTTTCGCCGCAAGGGATATCGGATTTTAGAGAATAAATTAATATGGAGTATGTCGTTCTTCTTTTCAAACTTTCACATACCCATTTCTTCTTTCCTTATTGTCTTTTGGGCATGCAGTTGCAGTAATTAAAGTAGGCATAAATGCAGTAATCAAAAAGAAATGATAAAAGCGGACAGAAGTAGTACGAGGAAGGGCATCCCTTACCTCAGGGATTGCCAGCCGGTTTGGCCGAGCGGTTCTAGGCGCTTCAGTCTGGAAACGCGCGACCGCTCCGGTCGCAGGTTCGAAACCTGCCTCGGGCATGGATGTGTGTGATGTCCTTAGATTAGTTAGGTTTAAGAAGTTCTAAGTTCTAGGGGACTGATGACCTCAGATGTTAAGTGCCATAGTGCTCAGAACCATTTGAACCTGAGGAATCGCTCCTTAAGCTACCTGGCGAAGGGGCAAGTGTGGCAAACGTCCAGCGTGGCAAATGTCCGGCATTCCAATCAGACAGCGAATCCATGCCCTGGAATAAGTCGCTTAACTCCCCCAGTGTTTTGCGATCAAGGGTGTGGCTCTATGTTCTTAGGAGGTTGGACAAAACTATCTAAACACTGCGAAAAATGTATGCTTGAACATAAATGCGGATGCTAGCCAAGCCTGCAGATTGCGCTGTTGTTTTGACCACGAAAGACACGTGGGAAATATCCTCAACACGTTACAAGTCTCAATCGTGGTAAGAACAGTGTTCTGTGTATGTGCGTTATGTCGGTGCTAAGTGAACCCGACCGTGGGCTAATTACTGGTGCTTCGATCGTGGATGCTTCCGTATACAAGGTACCCGCAATGTTTGGTTTGTCAAGATACATCGCATCAGAGATTTATACCGCATACAGGGTAAGAGCAAAACCATCATCTGCAAAGCACAACGTCGACCAAAGTGTGTGTTGAGTGATTGTCACGGACAGTAATTGAAGAAGATTGTGACGCAAAATAAGAGGACGACAGGGGCAAAAGTTGCTGCAGAACTGAATGTCGCACTAGGGAATCCCGTCAACAACATGAAACTTCCTGGCAGATTAAAACTGTGTGCCCAACCGAGACTCGAACTCGGGACCTTTGCCTATTCGCGGGCAAGTGCTCTACCATCTGAGCTACCGAAGCACGACTCACGCCCGGTACTCACAGCTTTACTTCTGCCAGTATCTCGTCTCCTACCTTCCAAACTCTACAGAAGCTCTCCTGCGAACCTTGCAGAACTAGCACTCCTGAAAGAAAGGATATAGCGGAGACATGGCTTAGCCACAGCCTGCAGAGTGGAAATCTCATTCTGGAAACATCCCCCAGGCTGTGGCTAAGCCATGTCTCCGCTATATCCTTTCTTTCAGGAGTGCTGCCGGCCGCGGTGGTCTCGCGGTTAAGGCGCTCAGTCCGGAACCGCGCGACTGCTACGGTCGCAGGTTCGAATCCTGCCTCGGGCATGGATGTTTGTGATGTCCTTAGGTTAGTTAGGTTTAACTAGTTCTAAGTTCTATGGGACTAATGACCTCAGCAGTTGAGTCCCATAGTGCTCAGAGCCATTTGAACCATTTCAGGAGTGCTAGTTCTGCAAGGTTCGCAGGAGAGCTTCTGTAAAGTTTGGAAGGTAGGAGACGAGATACTGGCAGAAGTAAAGCTGTGAGTACCGGGCGTGAGTCATGCTTCGGTAGCTCAGATGGTAGAGCACTTGCCCGCGAATAGGCAAAGGTCCCGAGTTCGAGTCTCGGTCGGGCACACAGTTTTAATCTGCCAGGAAGTTTCATATCAGCGCACACTCAGCTGCAGAGTGAAAATCTCATTCTGGAACTAAACAACACACAGAACAAGGTGGCGCAGTGGCTAGCACACTTGACTCGCTTTCGGGAGGACGACGGTTCAAATTCACGTTCGGCCAATCTGATCTGGGTTTCCCGTGATGCCTCTAGATCGCTTCAGGCCAATGTCGGAATGGTTCCTATGAAATGGCACGGCCGACTTCCTTTCACATCCTTCCTTAATCCGATGGGACAGAAGACCTGGCTGTTTGGTCCCCTTTCCCAAAATCAACCAACCAAGCAAAAACAACACAAAAGGAGCTCCATAAGCATGGAATTGCAGTGCGAGCTTTAATTCCAAAACTACTCATCAGTGATTCAAATGCCCGTAACAGGAAAAGGTGGTGCCGAAGCCGTAAAACCTGAACAATGGAGCAATGGAATAAAGTCGTGTGGTCGGATGAGTCTTGTTTCACACTGTTTCCAACTTCTGGCCGAGTCTACACCCCTAGAATGAACCAAGGCGGGTGTTCGTTGAGATTTCGTATTGCATGGGGCCCACGGTTACACTGCAGGATCGCGTTATTGGCTGATCAGGTCCATCCCATGGTACAGTGTTTGTTCCCCCAATGTTGACGCTGTATCCCATGATGACTGGGCACAACTCACATCGACCAGAATTGCATTTGTAAGCTCAAGGATGAATTTTCCCATCTCCCCTGGTCACCACAGTCTTCAGATGTCAATATTATTGAGTCTTTATGGTCTACTTTGGGGAGAAGTGTGCGTTATCGCAACCCACCTTCATCATCTTTACCTGAACTGCTTCTATTTTGCAGAAGCAATGGTATAAGATTTCCTTGAAAACCATAAAGGGCCTGTATTCATGCATTACAAGACGACTGGAAGCAGTTTATAATGTCAACGGTTCTACTACACACTATAAGGTATGGTAATGTGACGTGCTCTTGGTGCTTCCATATTTTCGTCCACTCCCTGCATCTTGTGAACGATAAGCTACACAGTGTCTCTGGTGCCACTAAATGGTTCAAATGGCTCTGAGCATTATGGGACTTAACTGCTGAGATCATCAGTCCCCTAGAACTTAGAACTACTTAAACCTAACTAACCTAATGATATCACACACATCCATGCCCGAGGCAGGATTCGAACCCGCGACCGTAGCGGTGGCGCGGTTCCAGACTGTAGCGCCTAGAACCGCTCGGCCACCCCGGCCGGCCTCCATCGTATTAATGCTACTAATTGGGAAAAATAATTATTGATAACTTATACAATCAATATTTGAGTCTTAAAAAATTGTGATAATAGTACTGATCTCTTGAAACTAATCCAGTTTCATGACTGAAACAGAATAGAATCGCTTACATTTTACCCGCCAGAAAATTTCATTTTACCCCTCAACAGGTAATTAACCCCAGCTTGGAAACCACTGAGCTACTGTCTCGCCTAGTTCAGTTTTTACATGCAGCTTATCAAGGTTTGCAGGGTCCGAATATAGATCAAGCTCGTGCGAACGGTATGAACGAAGAGAATGACTGCTTGGACAAATGTCGTATATTCCTGTTACCCGCAAGTAGCTTCAGCTTGGTTGAACACTTTTTTTCCGTAAATTAGTGCCTGAGCTTGCACTATATCGCTGCGAATTGATGCCGACAGTTGTTACCGAGGAATGTAAACAGAGAAACGTCCCCGCCCTTGTCGCGCCGTCAGATCTGTACGCTTATACTGAGGTAAAGATCCTATTAGCTAAGTTATGGCACTTTGCTCGTCAGTTCTTTTTTCTGTTTTGTAAAGCGCCTGCTGAAGTCCCCAGGCATTCACGGAAGAAAGTTGCGTTTTTCGTCCGCCTCGGAATGGAAACATCACGGGAACGGGAGGCCCTAAAAACGGCGACGCGCTTCCAGCTGCGGGCCCCTTGAATTCGATGTTTATCAGTTCCCGGGAGCGCCGATTCGTGCTGACACATCACGAGGCGGGCCGCCGACAGCCAGGCGGAAAAGCGCCTCTCTCTCTCTCTCCCTCTCTCTCTATCTATCTATCTCCTCCGCGCACGCCCTCTCGCTCCTCTTTCCCTCTTCGTCGCCGTCCGCGCCGCGCGGCACAGTCGATACTGATCTCCACGACAAGCGGGCGGTCAGCCGGTGGCACGACAAAGGCCGGAGCTGACTCACCGCAGCGCCAGCGCCGGTTTTGTTGACTTTGTTTCTTCGTGAAACTGGAGTGAGCCCCGCCGGGACAGCGAGCGCAACCTGTCAGCGGACGCGAAAAACCTGTCTGCCCCGCCGGCCGGCCTGAAAGCGAGAAGCTCGAATCGGCCGGCGTTGCCGCTTCGGGCGTCGTCGCCGTCGCCTCCGAAGCCCGGTTGCCGCGCTTGGCGTCATTTAAGCCAATGAACTGCGGCGACCGGATGTGGACACCGAGCTGCTCCGTTTAGAAGATGTCGCTGAACACAGCAGATGACCACCAGCACACTGGACCAATAGCTTTTCGGCTAAGGGCGTAGTCGTCAAGCTTGTTTGCAGCGAACGGCCTAAGGAACTGACGTCAAAATGACGCAGCCGACTACCTGTGTCAAACTTTCCAGATCTGTTCCTTCCCCGCCCCCCTCAGCGGCATGAAGAACTTGAGAGAAGCCATAATGTATTTCACATTAGCTTGTTTCCCTATAATAAGTATTACTAAAAATATATATTTCTTCATATCTTTAACACGCTATCAACGTATTACTTCAGTATTATCTGGGTATAACGCGTAACAAATGTAAGTTTAACAAACCCACAGCTCTAGCATGTCAAAAACTTAGCTCTCTTTCTCGCAATCCTTTCATCCTGTATCTCTGAACCCCAGCCAAAACTGTTACTTATGTTATTTTGTCGAAAGCTGACATTCTGAGCCTGTGACTGTGTACAAAATTTAGGTTGGCTCTTACAGAGAAGACAACAGCCACTTTTTACAATGCGATTTATTTATTTAAATAGCGCTGTTACCGGTTTCGAACCGAAAGGTCCATCTTCAGATGGCTACTTCGCGTTAAGATACATTTTACATTAGCTTTTACGTTTTGTTTTCCCAAATGATGAAATTTCCCTGTGGGCGGTGATGTCCTACAACCAAAACAAGATCTGAGACATTGTCTTTTTAACTAAAACTGTGCCTCACAACGATTTTGAATGATGTAAACAAGTTATTCTACTTATTTATGCATCCAAAACATCTCCACTAGAATAATTTGTTTACATCATTGAAAATCGTTGGGAGGCACGATTACATTTAAAAAGACAAATCGCTCTGAGCACTATGGGACTTAACATCTGAGGTCATCAGTCCCCTAGAACATAGAACTACTTAAACCTAACTAACCTAAGGACATCACACACATCCATGCCCGAGGCAGGATTCGAACCTGCGACCGTAGCGGTCTTGCGGTTCCAGACTGAAGCGCCTAGAACCGCTCGGCCACTCCGGTCGACCTTTAAAAAGACACTGCCTCCTGCGTTGGTTGTAGGACACCACCATCCCAAGGAAATTTCATCATTGGGAAAACAAGAAGTGAAAGCCAATGTAAAATGTATCTTAACGTGAACTAGTCCATTTAAATCAATAAATAGCATTGTAGAAAGTGGCTGGTTGCTGTTGTCTTCTCTGTAAGAATCAAATTATATTACTTATGTACAATCTACTGGCGACATAATTATTCCACTTAAGATTTCTAACATGTCACCTGATTACATAAACGAGTACCAAAGTTAAGCCATATAAACATGAGAGAAAAGGACTTGTATACCACTTCAAATATTTACTCTGACGTATTCATCAACTCAACCAAAGATCTCCACAATTCTAATTTATTCTGAAATAAAAGTGATGTCTTGCTATATGTCCTTTTACTTCGAAGTAACGTATGTGTTTTGCTATACATTCTTTGCACCTAGCAGTTTCCAGTCACCATCTTTGTTTTCAAAATGTAACAGTTTATTTGTGATGTATTACGACAGAGAAAGGAGCCTGTAATCACTGGAGGTATTCTATTTTAGCTGTTTTATTTTCACATTTACACTGACGTTTAGTTTTAAGTCAAAAACCTCCCCAAAAGCCTTGTTCTCAAATAGTGTTTTCTTTACTAGGAAGTGCCACAGGTTACCCCTAAGTAGTAACACAACATGCACATGTCTTACCAGTTCACAAAATCCGCCGTATGGTGTATGTTTAAACCTTTGAAACGCGTTGTGGATATATAAACAATGGCTTGTAACAGTAAACTTGTTCCCAGAAAGAAATTTTCTCTCTGCAGCGGAGTGTGCGCTGATATGAAACTTCCTGGTGGATTAAAACTGCGTGCTGGACCGAGACTCGAACTCGGGACCAGTGCCTTTCGCGGGAAAGTGCTCTACCACTAAGCACGACTCACGACCTGTCCTCATAGTTTTAATTGGTTCAAATGGCTCTGAGCACTATGCGACTTAACTTCTGAGGTCATCAGTCGCCTAGAACTTAGAAGTAATTAAACCTAACTAACCTAAGGACATCACACACATCCATGCCCGAGGCACGATTCGAACCTGCGACCGGAGCGGTCGTTCGGCTCCAGACTGTAGCGCCTAGAACCGCACGGCCACTCCGGCCGGCATAGTTGTAATTCCTCCAGTACCTCGTCTCCTACCTTCCAAACTTCACAGAAGCTCTCCTGCGAACCTTGCACAACCAGCACTCCTGAAAGAAAGGATATTGCGGAGACACTCCGCTGAAGAGTGAAAATTTCATTTTGGAAACATCCCGAGGCTGTGGCAAAGCCATGTCTCCGCAATATCCATTCTTCCAGGAGTGCTAGTTCTGAAAGGTTCACAGGAGAGCTTCTATGAGGTTTGGAAGGTAGGAGACGAGGTACTGGCGGAATTAAAACTATGAGGACAGTGCGTGGGAAGCTCAGTGGTAGCGCACTTGTCCGCGAAAGGCATTGGTCCGGAGTTCGAGTCTCGGTCCAGCACACAGTTTTAATCTGCCACGAAGTTTCAGTAAACTTGTTGTTTCATTCGCATTATAATTGATTAGCGCTATGAACTCGTGTTCGGCAAGACAACGGTTCAAACCCGCGTCTGGCCATCCAGATTTACGTTTTCCGTGATTTCCCTAAATCTCTCCAGGAAAATGCCGGGACGGTTCTTTTGAAAGGGCAGGGCCGATTTCCTTCTCCGTATTTGATAGAATCCGAGCTTGTGCTCCATCTCTAATGATCTCGATGTCGACGGGCCGTTAAACCCAATCTACCACCTTTCGTATTACAACTTGCGTGTTATGAAAGTATTCAATTTCAAGGCAACGGCACATGGAAGATTTATCAAAAACATGTCATTATTGGTACGATTTATTACGAAAAAGTGTCGGTTAATGACATAACGGCATTTAATGGCCTTAGAATAGCATAAAATAAAGTCATATCAAGCAGAAGCTCACCGTAATTTAGTAGTCATGGTTGCAAATCCCAAAGGAATAGATTCGTGATCAGCTGCTGCCGAATAGTTTTTTATTCATCTTCGAGTTAATAACATCTCTTATTAATTTAATAAGAGTAAGTTCTGTAATGTTCGATGTTATGTACATGCAAGAGCACTCTGAGTCTATAGTTAATCTGTTCCATTTTGTGAACATGCCAGGACATGCCGACCAACGAAATGCAAGAATGAATATCTGAGACGCAGCCACATCAGTTGCGGAAATAAAGTGATAATGAATGTTGTAAATGACGCGCTAATGTACGTAGTTTCTTATATTCACTAGCAAATATAAATAAAACACTTGAGTTCTATGAGAACTTTCGTCCCCGTAATCAGACTGAAATGTGTACATTGCAACAAACTGGCTTGTTTGCTTTTGTGTCACAGGAATTACACACGATTTTGTATTCCACATGCACTGTGTCTCGAGTACATATGCTAATGCTGCATTTAGTTATTCAGGTATGCAGAGCACGAAATAATGCTACAACAGAAGACTTTATGATTTAGTCACTTGTTATATACTGTTACATTTTTTATTGTCTGCCCAACAGAAAGCCCGCCTACGCTGAGAGTGACTCTTCGCACCCGAACGTCTTACGCCTCTTTCAAGTCAGCGCGATTTGTACTCGTCGACTGGACATACATCGCACACGCTCGGGCATGTCATTTTGACGACACTCCCATAGTCCGCTCTGTAGTCGGAAAAATGAAGAGCGAGTGGGTGAGTCCAGATTCACTCTACCCACTAAGTCACAAGAAGCAACTGTACGCTGTTTCACGAAGTTAAACCAAACTTCCTGCAGCGCGCCGCTTCAGCCGGTGGCGATGCACTGCGACCGGCCGGAGTGGCCGAGCGGTTCTAGGAGCTTCAGTCTGGAACCGCGCGACCGCTATGGTCGCAGGTTCGAATCCTGTCTCGGGCATTGATGTGGGTGATGTCCTTGGGTTAGTTAGGTTTAAGCAGTTCTAAGTTCTAGGGAACTGATGACCTCAGATGTTAAGTCCCATAGTGCTCAGAGCCATTTGAATCATTTTTTTGATGCATTGCGCAGAGTAAATCGACTTGTGTATAATTCCACAAAAAGAGTTAAATTTACACAGAATATATGCCCCATGCCTGACAGAAGTGAAGGTAATACCAAGCACTAATCTCGACGGAGACTACCGACCAATGGTAGGGATACTTTAGAAAAGGTTCATACGGGGAAGAAAGGCAGAATGCAAATGCTTGAAACTGAACGATACAGAACTGAAGAGGTGTACTGGGAGAAGATTAAGTCAGAGCCTCCTAAAGTTAGGAGGAAGGATACAGAGAAGAATGGAAGAGATTCAAACAGGCCCTAGTCAGTGCAGTGGAAGAGACATGTCGAATGACATTAATAAAAGTCAGACACGGTGAAACTAAATGGTGGAAGGAGAGAATTGTAGAAGCAGTCAATAATGAGAACGTCGCATGGAGAGAACGGTTCAAAAACAGAATGCAACGTAACAGAGATAAATCGAAACGACTAAACAGGATAATTATAGCATCAGATAAGAAGATGGAAAAAATTCACAAAAGAAACAGAACATAATTTTAAGGGTGACAAGAAGATGTTTTAGCATATTAGGTAACAGAAGGAAGCAGACAGAAAATCGTTTAAATGTCATCAACAAAGAAGGAAACCCCATGTAGGAGGAGGAGGAAATTTTGAAAATATGGAAAGGATACTTCCAAAAACTGTATGACGGACAGTTTGAAACACATACACGTAATGAGATAGAGGGGAGACGAAAGAAATATTACCGTCACAAAGGATATGAATAAAGAAGATTTATAGAATTTTGATGTAGAGAAATTTGCATTGTTGTTGTTGTTGTGGTCTTCAGTCCTGAGATTGGTTTGATGCAGCTCTCCATGCTACTCTATCCTGTGCAAGCTTCTTCATCTCCCAGTACCTACTGCAACCTACATCCTTCTGAATCTGCTTAGTGTATTCATCTCTTGGTCTCCCTCTACGATTTTTACCCTCCACGCTGCCCTCCAATGCTAAATTTGTGATCCCTTGATGCCTCAAAACATGTCCTACCAACCGATCCCTTTTTCTAGTCAAGTTGTGCCACAAACTTCTCTTCCCCCCAATCCTATTCAATACCTCCTCATTAGTTACGTGATCTACCCACTTTTTCTTCAGCATTCTTCTGTAGCACCACATTTCGAAAGCTTCTATTCTCTTCTTGTCCAAACTGGTTATCGTCCACGTTTCACTTCCATACATGGCTACACTCCATACAAATACTTTCAGAAACGACTTCCTGACACTTAAATCTATACTCGATGTTAACAAATTTCTCTTCTTCAGAAACGATTTCCTTGCCATTGCCAGTCTACATTTTATATCCTCTCTACTTCTACCATCATCAGTTATTTTGCTCCCCTAAATAGCAGAACTCCTTTACTACTTTAAGTGTCTCATTTCCTAATCTAATCCCCTCAGCATCACCCGATTTAATTCGATTACATTCCATTATCCTCGTTTGCTTTTGTTGATGTTCATCTTATATCCTCCTTTCAAGACACTGTCCATTCCGTTCAACTGCTCTTCCAAGTCCTTTGCTGTCTCTGACAGAATTACAATGTCATCGGCGAACCTCAAAGTTTTTACTTCTTCTCCATGAATTTTAATACCTACTCCGAATTTTTCTTTTGTTTGCTTTACTGCTTGCTCAATATACAGATTGAATAACATCGGGGAGAGGCTACAACCCTGTCTCACTCCTTTCCCAACCACTGCTTCCCTTTCATGCCCCTCGACTCTTATAACTGCCGTATGGTTTCTGTACAAATTGTAAATAGCCTTTCGCTCCCTGAATTTTACCCCTGCCACCTTCAGAATTTGAAAGCGAGTATTCCAGTTAACGTTGTCAAAAGCTTTCTCTAAGTCTACAAATGCTAGAAACGTAGGTTTGCCTTTTCTTAATCTTTCTTCTAAGATAAGTCGTAAGGTTAGTATTGCCTCACGTGTTCCAACATTTGTACGGAATCCAAACTGATCTTCCCCGAGGTCCGCTTCTACCAGTTTTTCCATTCTGTAAAGAATTCGCGTTAGTATTTTGCAGCTGTGACTTATTAAACTGATAGTTCGGTAATTTTCACATCTGTCAACACCTGCTTTCTTTGGGATTGGAATTATTATATTCTTCTTGAAGTTTGTGGGTATTTCGCCTGTCTCAAACATCTTGCTCACCAGATGGTAGAGTTTTGTCATGACTGGCTCTCCCAAGGCCATCAGTAGTTCTAATGGAATGTTGTCTACTCCCGGGGCCTTGTTTCGACTCAGGTCTTTCAGTGCCCTGTCAAACTCTTCACGCAGTATCTTATCTCCCATTTCGTCTTCATCTACATCCTCTTCCATTTCCATAATACTGTCCTCAAGTACATCGCCCTTGTATAAACCCTCTATATACTCCTTCCACCTTTCTGCCTTCCCATCTTTGCTTAGAACTGGGTTGCCATCTGAGCTCTTGATATTCATACAAGTGGTTCTCTTCTCTCCAAAGGTCTCTTTTAATTTTCCTGTAGGCAGTATCTATCTTACCCCTAGTGGGACAAGCCTCTACATCCTTACATTTGTCCTCAAGCCATCCCTGCTTAGCCATTTTGCACTTCCTGTCGATCTCATTTTTGAGACGTTTGTATTTCTTTTTGCCTGCTTCATTTACTGCATTTTTATATTTTCTCCTTTCATCAATTAAATTCAATATTTCTTCTGTTACCCAAGGATTTCTATTAGCCCTCGTCTTTTTACCTACTTGATCCTCTGCTGCCTTCACTACTTCATCCCTCAGAGCTACCCATTCTTCTTCTACTGTATTTCTTTCCCCCATTCCTGTCAATTGTTCCCTTATGCTCTCCCTGAAACTCTGTGCAACCTCTTGTTTAGTCAGTTTATCCAGGCCCCATCTCCTTAAATTCCCACCTTTTTGCAGTTTGTTCAGTTTTGATCTACAGTTCAAACCAATAGATTGTGGTCAGAATCCACATCTGCCCCTGGAAATGTCTTACAATTTAAAACCTGGTTCCTAAATCTCTGTCTTACCATTTGTAATCTATCTGATACCTTTTAGTATCTCCAGGATTCTTCCAGGTATACAACCTTCTTTCATGATTCTTGAACCAAGTGTTAGCTATGATTAAGTTATGCTCTGTGCAAAATTCTACAAGGCGGCTTCCTCTTTCATTTCTTCCCCCCAATCCATATTCACCTACTATGTTTCCTTCTCTCCCTTTTCCTACTGAAGAATTCCAGTCACCCATGACTATTAAATTTTCGTCTTCCTTCACTACCTGAATTATTTCTTTTATCTCGTCATACATTTCATCAATTTCTTCATCATCTGCAGAGCTAGTTGGCATATAAACTTGTACTACTGTAGTAGGCATGGGGTGTACAGAATACCGATGACTGAACAAAGCCAACTACTGTACCTATGTTCAAGAGGAGTAATCAGGTGCTCTGTGAGAATTACAGAGCAGTAGCACCACTGTGCCACTAATTTTGTTACGGTTCCCAGCAGAAGAGAGTTCGAGACCAGTGGCGAATTCGAAACTATCCGAGAGCTGATCTTTGTTTGAACTTACCTGCCTACATCCACGGCGTATTTAACACCAGGTTCGTTGGTAACATTTCGGCCTCGGTGCCGTAAACGAACGAGTAATTCCACCAGCTGAAAACAGGGCCAGAATTATTCGCAGCCCCTTTGTTAGGTTGCGAGAGCAATTTGTTAGCGCCGGTGATTACGGCAACCTCAAGAGAGCGGCGTTATCCGCCAGTGGCTCGCGGGCGGTAATGCGAGGGTCGCGTGATGGTGCCCCGTCAGGTACGCACGTACCGGTTCGCTGGAGAAATCAACGTCGGCACAGTCTTAGCTGCGAGGGTGCTCTTGTAGGAACTGCGCTAATCCGGGTGGGGAATAGTTTTTCCTACCTCTAGACACAGTAAGCGCTCGTGCTCTTAATTGACAGGCAACGCTCGCAACAATACCAGGTGCTACATGTGTGTGGAGGAGAGTACTTTCGTGTTCCACTGCCGCCACCCCCCCCCCCCCACCTTCCCTCCAGCCGCAAATGTTGCGCAGGTAGAACGATTGCTGGTAAGGGTCTGAGCGAGATCAAATCACTCTAACCTCGCATTCTTGGTCTCTTGGCGAAATATACGTAGGAAGAATCACTAAATAGATTAGATTTTGACAATAAACCACATCGCGATGCACAACGCCTCTCTTGTAGAGTGTGCCACTGGGTCAGCATCTTCAGAACGCGTTCGCGCGTACTAAATGAAGATTCCTCTGACGTCCAAAAAGTGTATGATCGTTGGCTTTCGGTCGAAATGGGGAATCATTTCCGAAATGGCTAAGTTAGTAAAAAGTTAGCGTGCCGACGTGGTTAAAGTAATAGCAAAATGTAGCTATCAAAAACCGGCGCAGAGGCAACTGCGATGCACCACGATCTATAGGTGACAGGGGTGTGTGTGGGCGAACAAATGTACAGCCGTCGAGCAACTGATCGCCCAGATGAAAAAAAAAAAAAAAAATGGTTCAAATGGCTCTGAGCGCTACGGGACTTAACATCTGAGGTCATCAGTCGCCTAGACTTAGAACTACTTAAACCTGACTAACCTAAGGAGATCACACACATCCATGCCCGAGGCAAGATTCGAACCTGCGTCCGTAACGCGCCCAGTTGAATCAAGGGGCAACTAACAGTGTCTCCTCAATGACCGTTAAGAAAACTTTGCTGCGTATGAGCATCTGCAGCAGGCGCACGAATGGTGACTATCATTCATCGGCGACGAGGGCCGAAATTTGCATGCCAATACGCCAATACCTTAGCTGGACGTCCACAGAATGGCGACAGGTGACCATTTCAGATGAATCACTTTTTGTCTCCACCGGACAAATGGCCATTGGCGTGTATGGTGGGAAACATCTAAAAGTGAACACCCTGCAACAATCGTCAGAGCCTAATGGTCTGGGGAATGTATCCGTGGCATTCCCTGGGTCATCTCGTCATTCTGGAAGCAGCAGTGAATCAAAGCAAGAATGCGTCTATTCTTAAGGACCCCTGCATGAAGTCTGTTTTTCCTCGGCACGATGGCACCTACCAGTAGGACACTGCAACATGTCACACTGCTCGCAGTGTACGTGCGTTGTTCAAAGAACACCAGGATGAGTATACCATACTCACCTGGCCACCGAAGTCTCCAGATCTGAACCCAATCGAGAATCTGTGGGAGCAACTAGAACTGGTTTTCCGTGCCGTATAACCTCAGCCCAGTGACCTAGCGCAACTGTCCACACCACTGGAGTCGACAAAGGTCCCCAATCCTGTAGGTATCTTCCGCAACATCATTGACACTCTTCCTGCTCGTGTCACAGCGGTTCACTCTGCAAAAGGTGGTTATTCAGGCTTTTGACAGGTATTAATATTACTGGGCAATGTAATATCTCACTTCACATTGACAACCAGAAGGTGTTGGACACGATGAAAACCTGGGAAATGACGAGGGCGACGAACGGGGACGGCATTGCTTACAGATATATCAACTTAATGCATTATATTTACGAGAATGCCACTTTTCATGTGAAAATAAGTGATGACTAGATCACTGGGAAGGTTCCGGTGAGAAAAGGAGTCAGGCAAGGAGACAGAATCCCACCTAAGTCACACACCTTGGTTCTGGATGATCAATGTATATCCCGTGGAGAGAAACATATCAACGCAGATGGAAATCATCCACATCTATATCCATATTCTGCAAACCAATGTGAATTGTGTAGCTGAGGGTACATCCCATTGTACCCGTTACTAAGGCTTTTTCCCCTTTCATTTCACATATGAAGCGCGGGAAGAATGACTGTTGCGTGTTTTAATTGTTGTCATGATCCCTGCAGGAGCTATGTGTAGGGAGTTGTAGTATATTCTTGGACTCACAATTTGAAGCCGGTTCTTGAAACTGTTTAAGCAGACTTTCTCGTTTATCTTAAAGTGTCTGCCAGCTCAGTTCTTTCTCTGTCTCCGTGAGACTCTAATGTGGGTCAAAGAAGCCTGTGAACATTCGTGCTGCCTTTCTCTGTACACGTTTAATATCCCCAGTTAGTTCTATTTGGTGGGTCTCACGTACTTGAGTAATACTCTAGGTTGGGTCCGACGGCTGATTTGTGAGCAATCTCGTTTGTAGAGTGACTGTATTCCCCTAGCATTCTACCAATAAATCCAAGTCTGCTGCCTGCTCTACCCACGACTCAGCCTTCGTGATCATTCCATTTTATGTTTCTACGAAGTATTAAACACAGTTATTCGTATAAGCTCGCCGATTCCAACTGTGACTCGTTGACACTATCATTCTAGAAGAAATAAATTTGTTCGTTTTCTGACGTGTACAAAGTTACATTTTTTAACATTTAAACTAAGTTGACAATATTTTCACCACTTCAAATGTCTGACTGAATGTTTGTGCAGCTTGTTTCAGACTGTACTTCGTCGGAGATGAGTGCATCAGTTGCGAAAGTTCGGAGATTACTATTAACCATATTTTCTTTGCAAATGATATCAACCTCTTTAGCTACTACACTAAAGAAATGTAAGCAATGATCTGAGAACCCTAAGACCATTCTCAAGCGGAAGGCCTCAAAATCAAGTTTCAAAAGACGAGTGTCATGAGCCTTGTGAATATTACGATCTCCATCGAAAGCCATATTCTGGAAGCATTTAAAGGGTACATTTATATGGGACATAAAATCCAGCTTGGAAAAGATAGCAGAGAAAAGATAGCAGAGATCACCAGAAGAATTTGCGTCACCTGGATGGCATTCGGGAAACTTGATTACATTCTCCGCAAGGTGACTATCGGCATAAATTTAAAGATGAAGGTTTATTAGTCATGTATGCTATCAGTAACTATGACACTTAAACAAGAGTCTGTCGTAAGGAAATAGAGAGAGAGCAACGGTTGGAGGAACACTGAGAGACAGGGTCGAGAACGCAGATGTAAGGAGAAGAATGGCGGTCTATGACGTTGTCCAGCGGCATTGGGAATGTCCACGAACAACTTCAAATGGAAGCGAAATCTGGTGCAGTGTCGTCCGAATGAGTCAAAGTGAAGTGTCGCGTTTTCTCTGGCGAGAGACAGCATCCAACGAGCCACGGGAGAAAGTGGAACCAGGCTGCCCAACAAAGATCGACATGGATATTTCCAGAATGAGATTTCCACTCTGCAGCGGAGTGTGCGCTGATATGTAACTTCCTGGCAGATTAAAACTGTGTGCCGGACCGAGACTCCAACTCGGGACCTTTGCCTTTCGCGGGCAAGTGCTCTGCCAACTGAGCTACCCAAGCACGACTGCCGGCCGGAGTGGCCGAGCTGTTCTAGGCACTACAGTCTGGAACAGCGCGATCGCTACCGTCGCAGGTTCGAATCCTGCCTCGGGCATGGATGATGTCCTTAGGTTAGTTAGGTTTAAGTAGTTCTAAGTTCTAGGGGACTGATGACCTCAGATGTTAAGTGCCATAGTGCTCAGAGCCATTTGAACCATTTCAATCAAGCACGACTCACGACCCGGCTTCCTCCTGCATTCAGGAGAGCTTCTGTGAAGTTTGGAAGGTACGAGACGAGGTACTGGCGGAATTAAAGCTGTGAGGACGGGTCGTGAGCCGTGCTCGGGTAGCTCAGTTGGTAGACCACTTGCCCGCGAAAGGCAAAGGTCCCGAGTTCGAGTCTCTGTCCCGCACACAGTTTTAATCCGACATGGATATGTTTCGAAGAGGCTGAAGAAGAAGAATAACCCTCGTTTTGTGCTTTGAATATTAATGCTACACAAGTAAGCGACTCTAGGACGCCATTGCAGGTGTCCAGCTATCTAAAAGTTTATTACAAATAGAGTAGATGGACATGTAGATAGAAGTTGTTCTGCTTGGGCGAGATGATATCTAAATAACTGGTGTTTCGTTTGCTATAGTCGACGCACTATCCATCTGAGGCTCCAACCAGGCCTCGAACACGAGCAGGTTGAAGTCGTTCGACCAGTGGGCAGTTCCGTCACTTGGCGGCCTCCACCAGCAATTCCTGAGCGCCGTCCCGGACTGCGGGCGACTGGGGGGGACACGAGCGCTGCCTGATTGATGAGGCAGCCGCCGGGAAGCAGGTGTGTTGCCGCCAGCATTAAATACGCATTGTATGCAGATTAATAGCTGGGCGGCGTCGACCCAGGCCAGCATCAGCGGCAGGGGGTGGAAGGGGGAAGGGGGGGGGGCGGGTCTCTGGCGGACCCAGCAGCGCCACCGTTCGGACGCAGCGCGGCAAAAAGCCGCGCACCGCCTGCCGCAAAAAGATGGACGCCGACTCATTAGCGGAGACGCCTCGGCCCGCCGTGCCGTGGAGCGCCGTGCCTGAAAAATCGCTCCTCTGAAAGCGCGCTCCTCGTATTTCGCCGCGCTTATAATTTATTTTTGCCGCTCTCTTTAATGCCTCCGCAGGCCAATTTCCCAAGACGACGACAACTTGGAAGTTCCCTTTCTTACCCTTGTCGCCGGTCGTCGTGGCTTCTAGTCGCGTTTCCTTCGCGCTCCGTGTCCGTTTTCCTCTCTCCTCCACCCCTCACCCCCCCCCCCCCCCCCCCGCCCTCTCTATCGCTCTACCCGTGATGAAAACATATCCGTCGAGCAGCGCAGTTTTTCGGAAATTTTTTCTTTCCTTTCTCGAACGGTCCTAGCGTCGCTGTTCTATACTTACAAGAACTTTCAGCTCTCCCCAGTCTAAAGCCAACGTCGAGCGTAGGAGGTAGGGGTTATTATCAGTGGAGTGCATTATAGTGGTACTTTGAAATCGTTACTGTGATTGGGAGTGGTCCTGTGTGCTATCTAAGTTTAAGGGTTTAAAGCGGCTTGTACCAACGTTGTTCCGCATCTCGTTAGTGCGTACGACAAAATTGCGACACCAGATGTATCTAGTTTGTGGCGGTATTGTAAGGTGTAAACCACCTGGAAAACTGCAGGTTTTGCTCGTCGACTGATAAAATATATGATTTGAATGAGCATTAAATTGGCCAGCCGGAGTGGCCGTGCGTTTCTAGGCGCCACAGTCTGGAACCGAGCGACTGCTACGGTCTAGGTTCGAATACTGCCTCGGGCATGGACGTGTGTGATGTCCTTAGGTTAGTCAGGTTTCAGGAGTTCTAAGTTCTAGGCGACTGATGACCTCAGATGTTAAGTCCCATAGTGCTCAGAGCCATTTGAACCATTTGAGCATTAAATTCAGGTGGACAGCGATCAACAAGAACGGATGGTCATGAATAAAGTTGATGAATGAAGAGAAAGAGATTGAATTGAGGTAGGAAATAGTGGAAAGTGGAAGAAATATTCTTCTTAACAACAGAGACGAAAACAAGTCGGGCGCACAAGAGAAGAAGGCGCTGAACATCTCGAAATAAAAGGAGGAGAGGAAGGAAGCAAAGTCTGAAGAATTTCTTGGAAAAGAGAGAAATACAAATCACGAAGGCTATACTCTTGATCAGAAGCCGTTGTAAAAACCGAAGAAGAAAGAGGAGGAGAAGGAGGAGAATTGCACATCAGGTGGAAGCAGAAATGGTGAAATGGTGCCTAGGTAGATTTGTGGAGTCGAAGAAACGACAACTGAAATATAATGGCACAAAAATGAGCCATCGAATAACGATAATAAAGCGACAGTTACACAGCAGAAAAGGAAGTCATTCCTTGTTGCTTTAACACCTGATGCTTTAACAGATATCCCATCATCATGTCCCTTCTCCTTATCAGTGTTTTCCACATATTCCTTTCCTCTCCTGTGCAGAACCTCCCCATCCCTTACCTTATCAGTACACCTAATTTTCAACACTCATCTGTAGCACCACATCTCAAATGCTTCGATTCTCTTCTGTTCCGCTTTTCCCACAGTCCATATTTCACTACTATGGAATGCTATGCTCCAGACGTACATTCTAAGAAATTTTTCTCAAATTAGACCCTATGTTTGTACTAGTTGACTTTTTCTTGGCCAGGAATGCCCTTTTTGCCAGCGCTAGTCTGCTTTTGATGCCTTCCTTGCTCCGTCTGTCATTGGTTATTTTGCTGACTAGGAAATCGAATTCCTTAACTTAATCTACGTCGTGATAGTCAATCGTGATGTTACGTTTCTTGCTGTTCTCATTTCTCTTACTTCTTGTTCCATTCAGCAAATTATGTAATTTTCGCTCACTTTCCCTGAGGATAACAATGTCATCAGAGAATCGTATCATTGATTTATCTTGACTTTTAATTCCACTCTTGACCTTTTCTTTATTTCCATCATTGCTCCATGGATGTACAGATTGACGCTGCAGACACGAACAAATAATTTATGCATGCCTCGTCTGAAGATGAGATTAAAAACCATCGAAAACTAGTTCGTAGAAATAAGCAATTATTTCGTAACTGACTAGTCACAATTATCTGTAATTACAATCAGTTGATGTAGAGTCACAATTTTATGAAATATCCATAATGGGTAATCTTAATGAACCGCCAGGTTAGCCGAAGGCGCTAATGCGCTGCTTCCTGGACTCGGGTAGGAGCGCCGGCCCCGGTTCGAATACCCCCGCCGGATTAACGACGAGGGACGGCGTGCCGGCCAGCCTGCATGTGGTTTTTAGGCGGTTTTCCTCATCCCTCTAGGTGAATACCGGCTGGTCCCCACATCCCGCCTCGGTTACGTGACTCACAGACATTTGAAACACATCCGCACTTTTCCATAATTTACACCGGATGCAGACAGATGGGGTACTCTGATTCCGTCCCGGGGGGTACGGGGTGGCGGTAGGAAGGGCATCTGGCCACCCCTTCACATTAACATGCCAAATCCGATTTAACCACGCCAAGTCAGCGCAAAATGCGGGACAAAGGCCCAAGCGATAGCGAAATGGGTAATCTTAATCTTAAGCATGGCAGGTTTATTTTGCCATGTTTGCTGCTACTGGCGTTTTCGATTATTTCTAGACTTGAAATAAAATATTTGGGATACGCTGTTAACGAGATGGGAAGGCCTCCGCTGCGAGTACTGGTCTAAGAAAAGTCTTTCCGCAAGAGGAGAGAAGAGGGCTCAGAGCGACGGAGATGCGGGAGCATCCAGGCAGCCGACTGCGGGCAGAATCCCGTCCGGAGCTAGTTGCTGAGCCCCGCCATTACTGCACGGCGGGAGAAAGCGCGGCTTTTACGGGCGACCTTTTGAATTTGCAGTGTGGCCCGCTCGGCATTTGCAAGCAAATGGAAACTCCGCAGCGCGCCGCAGTCCGGAGCGAGCCCGTCGGGGCTGCTCTTGTCCACTGGCCCGCAGCACGCAGACGTGCGGGGGAAGCGGCCACTAAGGGGTCTCCGAGCACAACGGTGGAAGGCACTAATGGGCAGGGCACGATGATGTACGTGCGAAACAGGCCCAATCCATCCACTGCGTTCTGGTCCAGCCTCAGCAAGCCCAAGTACTACAACCCACACTTAGCCGTGGTCTTCTTCTTCAGCTTTAACTCCCACCCTCCCCCCTACAACAATCTTTCTTTCCATCACAAAACTGACAATTCCTTGATGTTTCAAGACACATCCATCAGCCGGTGCCTTCTTTTACACAAGTTGTGACAAAAATCTTCCAGTTTCTTCTTGTCTTAACCGTTTTCCGTCTACGTTACACTACTGTACAAGGCTACACATCAGACAAATTCCTTAAGGAAAGATTTCCTAATATTTAAATTTACAAGCGGCTTTCAATAAGTAATGCAACACTTTTTTTCTCGGCCAGTTTCTGCTGAAGAAATGCAAGATTCGTTGAGGGACATATTGGAATATTCCCGCTTCAGCCACTATAGTTTCATGTATTTCCGATAGGTAGCGGCGCAATACGAAGGGCTTATTTCAATAGTGATACAAGTCCATTACCTCCACTTTTCTGTCTGTAATGCTTCTGAAATTAATGGTCCAAACATACAGAAACAAAAGTTCCTCTCTAGCAAGAAGCCATATGTTTGAATATTTCTGGTATCTCAACTGCAGATTTTTCAGCGCTCATTTAACTTTAGGAGTCTGTATCTCAGAATGAACAGAAATGGACTTGTACCACTATTGAAATAGGCCCTTCATATGTACTCTTCAAAACGGTGTCTGTAACGGAGGTGCTTCAGAGCAGAGGGCTGTCACTGAGTTGCTTTTAGCGGAAAAAGCAATAGGCACTCGCACAGTGTTTACAGATACCTGGCAGTGAACAAAGCGACAGCGAGTCCTTAGGCGAGATGTCTGCTATCATCGCAAAGAGGTCGCGCAAACCTGTACGATCTCCTGCTCGCCGAGTGACCACACACATCTGTGGCTCATGTAATGCTGGAACGTGCAGACACACTCATTCGAGGTGGCTCGAACGATCACAGTCAAACATCTTGCTCCACAGCTCTACGTCTCTTTACTTAGTGGTGGTGGTGGTGGTGGTGGTGGTGGTGGTGGTGGTTAGTGTTTAACGTCCCGTCGACAACGAGGTCATTAGAGACGGAGCGCAAGCTCGGGTTAGGGAAGGATTGGGAAGGATATCGGCCGTGCCCTTTCAAAGGAACCATCCCGGCATTTGCCTGAAACGATTTAGGGAAATCACGGAAAACCTAAATCAGGATGGCCGGAGACGGGATTGAACCGTCGTCCTCCCGAATGCGATTTACTTAGTCCTGACGCACTCGTCCACCAGTTGGAATACTCAGAGATGTGTGGGTTTCTCGCCGCTTTACAGAAGACCATAAAGAACTGCGGAGCACCATATGTTCGGAATCGCTTGAGCATTTCGAAGCTGATAGTGACAATTTTTTGTTTAACATCGTCACAAGCGACGAAACATGGGCTCATCACTTCGAAACAGAAACAAAACGGCACTCCATGGAGTAGTCTACATCTACATCTACATTTATAGTCCGCAATCCACCCAGCGGTGTGTGGCGGAGGGCACTTTACGTGCCACTGTCATTACCTCCCTTTCCTGTTCCAGTCGTGTATGGTTCGCAGGAAGAACGACTGCCGGAAAGCCTCCGTGCGAGCGCAAATCTCTCTAAATTTATATTCGTGATCTCCTCGGGAGGTATAAGTAGGGGGAAGCAATGTATTCGATACCTCATCCAGAAAAGCACCCTCTCGAAACCTAGACAGCAAGCTACACCGCGATGCAGAGCGCTTCTCTTGCAGAGTCTGCCACTTGAGTTTGTTAAACATCTCCGTAACGCTATCACGGTTACCAAATAACCCTGTGACGAAACGCACCGCTCTTCTTTCGATCTTCTCTATCTCCTCCGTCAACCCGATCTGGTACGGATCCCACAGTGATGAGCAGTACTCAAGTACAGGTCGAACGAGTGTTTTGTAAGCCACCTCCTTTGTTGATGGACTACATTTTCTAAGGACTCTCCCAATGAATCTCATCCTGGCACACGCCTTACCAACAATTAATTTTATATGATCATTCCACTTCAAATCGTTCCGTACGCATACTCCCAGATATTTTACAGAAGTAACTGCTACCAGTGTTTGTTCCGCTGTCATATAATCACACAATAAAGGATCCTTCTTTCTATGTATTCGCAATACATTACATTTGTCTATGTTAAGAGTCAGTTGACACTCCCTGCACCATGTGCCTATCCGCTGCAGATCTTCCTGCATTTCGCTTCAATTTTCTAATGCTGCAACTTCTCTGTGTACTACACTCTGTATACACACCACCCCTCTTCCGAAACAAAGTTCAAAGCCGCATCCTCAATCCATAAAGTCATGGCGACGGTCTTCTGGAACTGTGGAGGCGTTATTCTCTTTGATGTCCTTCTACAAATAAATTCTGAAGCGTATAGTGGTACCCTCGGGAAACTAAAGAAATGACTTCAGTGTGTTCGTCGTCCCAAAAATGCAAACGAACTTCTTCTCCATGCCAGCGCAAGGCCTCACACCATGCCTCCGCACCCGAGAGAAGCTCACAAAACGTCATTGCACTGATATTCCTCATTCCCCCGGCAGCCCTGATGTAGCATCTTTCGATTTCCATCTGTTTGGCCCAGTGCACTCGGCGGGAAGTACATGGATGATGGAGAGGTTGATGCAGCAGCAAAGCGTTGCCTCCGACCTCGACCAGTAGAGTATTACCATGCGGGCATACAGGCCCTCCAGTAAGGAGGCGTAAGGTCGTCGCAGTTAACTGAGATTGTGTTGAAAAATAGGGTTTTGTAGCCAAAATAGAAGGGAAATAACATGGTGTATTGGAATCCTGAATAAAACCGACATTCTTTCAGAAAAAATGTTGCACTGCTTATTGAACGCCCATCGTATATTCATTATTAACAATTTGTCCATCGGGAACAGTTTTTTTGTGTTACTGCTCCGCATTTTGTATTCTCTCTACTTCGCCCACCGTCAGTTATTTCTCTGCCAAAACATCACATATGGCTCTGAGCACTATGGGACTTAACACCTATGGTCATCAGTCCCTTAGAACTACTTAAACCTAACTAACCTAAGGACATCACACACATCCATGCCCGAGGCAGGATTCGAACCTGCGACCGTAGCAGTCGCGCGGCTCCGGAACTGAGCGCCTAGAACCGCTAGCATCACATATCTACTACTACTTAATTGTCTCATTTTCTAATCTAATTCCCTCAGCAAATTCGACTGCATCCCATTACCCTTTTCTTTCATTTTATGGGGCCATTTCAAGACACTACCCATTATATTTCAACCTGTGTTCCAAGTCTTTTGCCATCTCTGGCAGAATTACAGAATTATTAGACAACCTCAAAGATTTTATTCCCTCTGCCTGAATACTGATTTCCTTTTCAATTTTCCTTTACTGCTTGTTCAATGCACAAGTTGAATAACATCCGAGACAAGCTGCAAATCGGTCTCTCTCAATTACTGTTTCCCTGTCATATCTCTCTACACTCAGAACTTCTGTCTGGTTTCTCTACTAGTTGTAGATAACCTTTCACTCATATTTTATTCACGGTAGCATCAGAATTTTAAAGAGTATGTTCCACTCTACATTGTCTAAAGCTTTCTCTAAATCTACAGGTCATGTAGACATGCCTTATCGATAACACGTAGTATTAAATGTTGTGTGGCTAGGGCTTCCCGTCAGATAGACCATTCGCAGGGTGCAAGTCTTTCGATTTGACGCCACTTCGGCGACTTGCGCGTCGGTGGGGATGAAATGACGATGATTAGGACAACACAACACCCAGTCCCTGAGCTGAAAAGTTCTCCGACCCAGCATGGAATCGATCCCGGGAGCTTAGGATTGACTTCTGTCCTGCTGACCACTCAGCTTCCTCGGGGCAGACACCACGTGGTATTGCTTGATCGTTTTACTATCACCAACAACATCCATGCAGTCAATCTGCGTGATGTGTTGGGTGATGCTGAGAAAGAACGAAAAATATGTATGAACTTAACGTTTGGTCCTTTAAATGTGAGAACATGGGGCACCTGGCGGTGCTCCATGTTGGAGTGAAGGGGACACACACAAACACACTGTGTGCGTGCGCGCATACGCACACAGTGCAGTGTCTTTACAGACACTTTTACAATGATTGTTTTACCTGACATTAAAGTTGTCACACCTGCGTCTACAGCTGAATAGTTCTATGGTGGCAGCACATTTATTTTGTCATCTATCGTAGGAGAAGTATGAATCTTGAGGAGTTTCAATGGTGTCGTCTGGTTACTACGGCCTCAGCTTGTCTAGTCAGGCTTCTTCGTTCAGTCGCATGACAGAAGCGCTTTGCAGAGCTCAGACAAAGCACGTGTCTCCTTGCTGCTACGTTTGTATCGAAGTTCACCAAGTGAGGCTTGCAGGTGTCCTTGAAGAGAAGCGAGCGACGGCTCAAAGGTGTTCTCGTAGGTGCAATCAGACCAAGCCTGACCTCTCGTTGTAAGATCTTTAGATAGGTTCGCGGAACGTATTACTTGTGGCACGGTTGTGTTGCCTCTGTTTCTGTGTCCAGGACCTTAGAGAGAACCTTGCTAAGCCTGTCTTCATACGAGACTGCTAGCACAGGTGACACGCATCACACTTCTAAAGCATCAAGCCGCTGCTCTTCGTTGGCGTCCGTGCTCCGTATACATGAAAAATGTAACGAAGTACGTAGGCAAGTTTCATTTACGATGACGGTGGAAAGTGTAAGCTTGGCATGCCTCACATTCGAGCAAAGAAATTTCTAAATCCTATGAGTACGTAGGCAAGTCTCATATACGATGACGGTGGAAAGTGTAAGATTGGCATGCCTGACATTCGAGCAAAGAAATTTCAAAATCCTATCACAGTTCTGTTTTTGGATAGTTTACAGATGGTAGTGTGTATGAGGTAGCAGAAATGATCAAATACTTGGCACGCAACACCGAGATTGATGTCGGGTGGTTGATCTGCGTCTGGAATCAAACAAATATCTTTTTTGTTGTAGAATCAAGCATTCTAGCATTCACCTAACGCGTTCAGGGGAATCACAGAGGAACTCTATGAGGATGGAGGTTACGAGAATGAGGAGCTCAACTAAAGAGCCACCCAGCAGGAAGACGGAAAAATTAGTCTGACCCATTACGCAGGTCATGGACAGCCTCTGTACTCTAGATGATATTGTCCTGTGAATGACAACACTGATGATTATTGTCTACATTAAACCAAATGTGTAATTGGTACTTTATGAGAGGGGGCGTATCAGAAATAGGAATCAGGCAAATATTTCTTTATCCATTAAAGAGTGAATGATGCAAAGTGCTAAACCGACTATCCAAGTCTGGAGACGGCTGTGAATTTTAACATCTGAAGTGAGAGTAACGATCAAGAAATCTGTTTCATTTGATACATGAATATATTACTTTTAACCCGTGTTATTTGGTGGCTCAGAAGTTATCAAAATGAATATAAATCCTAAAGTAATCATACATTTAGTTTTTCAGGCTATGTTTTTTTTTCAATGGAATTATTTCCACAGATGACAATGCAATGCGTATGCGAGAAATGTCAGGATACAAGTGGCTCTCGAAATTAGTCGAAACCCTTAAAGAGTAATTGTCAACCAAATGTTTATATTGTATCCTACATCTGTCTATTAACCAGAGAGACTCCGTTATCTAACTCCATTAAAATAAAGTATATTTTTCATCGTACATCCACACACACACCACATGACTCAGGGGATATTGTTAAGAAGCTAAGGAATGACTGTAACCGTTGAAGAACAAAGCTGTTATCAAATGATTTTATTTTTCCTTTGCTCTGTTTCTGTAATCGCTGGCCACTGCATAACGTCAGCTACGTTACGTCTCTGGCAGTTATTAAAACGTTGGACTGTCGTGACAGAGCCGTAACTCCCCAGGAGGAAATTATTACAATGACAGTTGTCCTCTGCGTAGGCAGAGTTTGGTAATTAAAAACAGAGAGAGAAGGAACGATTTGCAGAAGCAAGCGACAGACAGAGAGAGCGGTTAATATCTCGCGGCAGTCTTCATCCGAGTGGACGTCGATTTCGGAGCCCTCCACCGAGCAGCGAAATTAAAAAACCGTATTACGAAATAGTATGTTGCACTGTGTAGGACTGTAAAAATTCACTAAAATGTGTCGTCGTCCGCTGTATTAACGCAAATCACATACTGTTTGTTAACTACGCCTCGGTGGAAATTTCAGCAGATACTAAGGTAGCAGATTATAGAAAGGAAGAAGGAACTGAACTTGGACGCAAACAGAGTTTACTGATTTTCGAAAAGGCTCTTGATCAAATATGAACGTGCAGTATATAATAACTGTATAATACTTTCCAAGCACTTGATAGGGTCTATCTGAAGACTTTACAGAAAAACAAATATTTAACCTGATAAACATTAATCATAAACAATTAAAAAAATAAAGACGTGAAGCAGATTTGTAAGCAACAAGGACGCGCGGTCTCGGGCGCCTTGCCACGGTTCGCGCAGCTGCCCCCGTCGGAGGTTCGAATCCTCACTCGGGCGTAGGTGTGTGTGTGTGTGTGTGTGTGTGTGTGTGTGTGTGTGTGTGCGTGTGTGTGTGTTGTAAGTAGGCTGTTTAGGTTCTTATATTGGTAACGCCACGTAGCGCTCTATATGAAAATCACTGACTGTGCTGTGTGAAGTCTGTGGCTGGTCTGCATTGTTGCAGTATTGCTATTGTAGTGTTGGGCAGTTGGCTGTTAACAGCGCGTAGCGTTGCGCAGTTGGAGGTGAGCCGCCAGCAGTGGTGGATGTGGGAAGTGAGATGGCGGATTTTTGAGAGCGGATGATCTGGACGTGTGTCCATCAGAAACAGTACATTTGTAAGAATGGATGTCATGAACTGCTATATATATTATGACTTTTGAACACTATTAAGGTAAATACATTGTTTGTTCTCTATCAAAATCGTTCATTTGCTAATTGTGCCTATCAGTAGTTAGTGCCTTCAGTTGTTAGAATCTTTTATTTAGCTGGCAGTAGTGGCGCTCGCTGTATGGCAGTAGTTCGAGTAACGAAGATTTTTGTGAGGTAAGTGATTTGTGAAAGGTATAGGTTAATGTTAGTCAGGGCCATTCTTTTGTAGGGATTATTAAAAGTCAGATTGCGTCAGTTTAGTGTCAGTTTAGTGTTGATCAGAATAGGTAAAGAGCGAAATGTCTGAGTACGTTCAGTTCTGCTCAGCTGTTTGAAAATCAAATAATGTAAGAGATTTATCAGCACAGTAATTCAATAATTTTTCTAAGGGGACGTTACAGTGTGTGTGTGTATGTTGTCTTTAGTTTAAGTTAGATTAAGTAGTGTGTAAGCTTCGGGCCTGATGCGCTCAGCGGTTTGGTCCCACTGAACTTACCACAAATTTCCAAAATTAAGCGTCAAGGTCTGAAGAAGCAAGGTCATAACATATCTATAATATTATTCAGGTTTAACTTTTACGCTAAGATGCGAAAGAAGCAACAGAATTCCAATTAAAGACACGGTATTAAAATCAGTCAGAAATCAGCTTGTTACTACTATTCGCTGAAGATAAGATTTAGCATTTATGGAAATGAAGAGGTCCTTAAAAAGGTACTTCAGAAAATGAATCTATTGTGTAGATTACATACAATCTGAAAGTTTTGCACTCATGATTAAGAGATAGAATTTGTCTTATACTTCATGCTGTGGGGACCCCAAGGGAATTAGGAATCATTTTCATTGGTTGGAAGCCGAAAATCGGATGCAGTTAACCATCTCTGGTAATAATTAACTTTTAATTTCACAACTACATAGAAATTATCACATCGAAGCACATTTAAGAAAGATAACTCTTTGTAGTGTTGGGTACTGTACTTCCAATTCCTCGCCACAACTGACTGTCTGTATGTATTTCTACCCAAGGTCTCGAAGCTTCCAGTGCTTTTCAAAGAAAGCCGCCGCACGACATTATTGCTTTGTCGATGGTGAACGACCTTCTCCGCTTTCCTATAACGTTTGTGGTAGCTTCTGGCTACTCCAACGCAGCGTAGTTCGTACCTCTACGCTGTGACCTAATAATGGGACTAAAGTACCAGCCAAATTTAGACAGTAGGGGTCTCTACATAAACGATACGAAGTAGGTGATGCCGAGGAAATTGCATAATCAAAAAAGACACCAGAAATAGTAGTCGACGTACAGCCATTTGGATAGCAAAATAACTAATGATAGCCGAAGCAGGGAGGATATACAATGCAGACTGGCAATAACAAGGAAACAGTTTACGTAAAAAGAGACATTTGTTAGATACAACAGTAACCAATTTAGAATATAATATGCTAATTCAGGTAAGACAGGTTCGAAATGTTTACCGAAGCCCTAGCACTTGAAACAGAGAGGTAAAGAGACCTCTTCTTCTATCTAAACCTTTCCTATTGCCTATTATTATCTTATTAAGAACATAGCACAATTGGTTTTCCATTTGAAAAATTTATTCTATGTACCACATACGTGTTTTTAATTAACACAGTTGTGTAAAAGAGAGGATAAATAACAGCATTGAGAGAAGCTACAAATGGTTCAAATGACTCTGAGCACTATGGGACTCAACTTCTGAGGTCATTAGTCCCCTAGAACTTAGAACTAGTTAAACCTAACTAACCTAAGAACATCACACACATCCACGACCGAGGCAGGATTCGAACCTGCGACCGTAACCTTAGCGGTCTCGCGGTTCCAGAGAGAAGCTATAACTTTGCTCCTAATTTATAATAGTAAACGATACAATATAGTTACCAAGTCGTTGGCACACAATTACTGTTAATACGTAAATAAATAAATCTGTCTGCGGTGTAGCCATGTATGGAAGAGAAACGTGGGCGATGGGAAGTTCAGACAAAAAGAGAGTAGGACTTTTTGAAATGTGGTGGTACAAAAGAATGTTGAAGATTAAATGAGGAGCTACAGAACTGAATTGGCAGAAAAGAAATGTATGGCGCAACTTGACTAAAAAGAAGGGTTCGGTTGATAGCACTCATCCTTAAGGATCAAGGAGTTTTTATTTTTGCTAATGGAGGAAAGTGTGGGGGCGAGGGAAGGTGGGAGTTAAATGTTGCTCTGGGAAAGGAAGGTTTGACTACAGGAACAGGTTGAGACAGATACATGTTGCAGAGATGAATAGGCTTGCACTGGAAACACTAGCGTTCAGAGCTCCATCAAACCAATCTTCGGACAAAAGACCACCACCATCACCACCACATTGCCTATTTGCCTATTGCTACTACTACTACTACTACTAATATTACTACTTCTACTACGACACGTACATTTCAATATGTACCTAACGAAATGTGATTAACACAAAAGAAGAGGTAAGAGCAGAGAGGAAACATTGTCTGTAACAAAATGGCAATTTTTGGAGCATTGCATGGTTAGGAAACTTCGTTTCCTCTCTAAAGGAAATGTCAAGCACACAGGTAGCTGAAATTATTTTCTTCCAAGAAAAATAAAATTTTTAGCACGAACTTCACCCCAACCTTTGCACAGCTCTCGATAAACTATCGTACTGTTGTGTCTAACAGTAAGCTGGTTTCACGAGCTTTTGCAAAACCTGAGGAAATACTATTGGATAACAAGTACGTTGACTATAGTACGAAATTTCAAATGGAGTTGTCGTACGCATCATATTAACTCGCCATTACTCGCTGTGCTGAAACTGACGAACGGCTGTCTCCCGAATTCGAGGAGGAGGTAACGCTGTTAGTTGCTTTTGTCACGATTTCGTCCTCTGATAATAACCTAGTACGTTTATTAAATGAAGAGCATTGCGATAGCCTGGAACTGATCACATATTGGCCATGGAAACGTCATCTAGAGTACACAGTCGAGGAACGACCATGCCATATTCCAGTATCCACATCTCGCGGACGGCAAAACGTTACCCGTTGCGGTGCAGCACCTGTCACGAGGACGTTCGTTCGCTGAAGCTCGCAACTACAGGACAGAGAACACTGGGGACGAGGGAAGAGGATTTGATTACCATTAACAGAAAGGCAGAAAATTTCCATCAGAGGCCGATAACAATGTACCAATCTATCGTGGCTCCGAAATTCGATAAAGCTTCTACGTTCGCTTTACAACACAATTTATGCATAGGCAAAATATATATTGTAGTATACTATAAATGACATTTCATCGCGAACTGCATATTCGTGCTATAATTTCAAGAGATCACAGGAATTAGTTGAGGAAATATCTATTGCACTGCACGCAGCCTTTGCCGCTTTCCATTAATTTGAGACAAGTAATTGACTCTCAATTTTTTCCGTTTTCGCTGTTGTTTTTTTTTTATATAGATTCAATTCCGATCTTTCTAAAAATGTAATTGGATCATACTTCATACACACAATTCCAATGGCATTTTAATCAAGAAGTTCTTTAATATTATTTTCTATATATTTTATGACTAAGGAACGAATAAGCGAGACAGCAACTCCGCAAATTGTCCGACAATAACAATAGGACGGACGGGGAAAAGACAATGAAGCAATACTATTAACATCAACTGAGAACTCTTTATGAGAAAACTTAGAGAATATTTATAAATCCATTTTATAAAGTGGAAAAAACGAAAATAGGATACTGCTATTCCGCATGTTAACATGTTTCCTTTTATCACGTTACCGTCCATCCAGTGCCACAGAAATGTACCTTTATGTGATGGCTGATCAAAGACTCCCCTCCCCATAAATGAGGAGACATTTGTGTTCTCGTTCTGTTTAGATGACGCACTTTCGTATTTTTAATATCCAGGCGATTACTTTTAGATCTAGATACTTTTACTGAATAACAGGAGTTCCCAAACTTTTCCTCTGATGGAAAACTTCAGCAATCCTATGATGTCTTACTGGATAGCAGGGGCTCCCTACTTTTTCTGTCATGGGACACTTCGAAAATTGTATGATGGAACACCTTGTTTCATTAAGTAATTACTTGTTTTAAACTTAACTAATAACATAGAAATCATAATAAAATTTAAAAAAATAGTAATATCAAAATCTCGAGAAAAAATCGCCATGTTATTAATGGTTTTTCGCAGAGCGCCTTTTCACTTCCAGTGGAACATCAGTGCTTCAAGGGACACAGTTTGCTGCTGGATGGTTTAGATCTTTCGCTGCGACATAGTATTACACAATACGAAATTTAATAAGAACTCTTGTACGAGGTACTTTTTCATCCCTTCCCACCTTAGCACCAAAAGCCTCGGCATTAGGTAAAAACACAGTTCTATACAATGTGCTTTTCTGCCCGAGTCTGTCGATGATATATTAGTCTTATTACTGTTATTTCAGCGGAAAACTTGACATTTCCAGATACCTTGGTGATGATGCCAGTCGCCTTTGTAATTCAAGAGCTCTGTTTTGTACTGCAATTTATGTTATTTTCATTTCAGACAGTGTTTTCTGTACATGGAAAAAAATAATGCAATAGCATCGCGACTATGCTTCTACTTTGAGATACATACCGCCTATAAGTTTTTCATATTGACGGAAAGCAGATGTGCAGCATGTTCGAGAAAGCCATGCGCAAATGACGTCTATTACCGTTTGTACTGATGTCCACATTACTACAGCGATTTGTATTTGGTATGCTCTCTACTCCCCTACTTCATTTTTATTATTAGCCTCGTTTCAAGTCCACATGTAACTGCGTATAATATACACAAGTTGGCATGACGATGGGAGCAGGAACGTCATCAAATGTGACATAATTTTACAGTACGTTCCTGATTTTGTAAAGAAAAGGAAGTGTCAGTGACAGACACCTGTTTGTCGGTAAACGCGCAGCAACCACTCACAGGAAGTCGCCTACTTATGCGGGCCCACGAACAGGCCCACAGCAGTCTACCTGCTACCATCGGCCGTACAAAGGACACCAGGGGAGCAACTATCCGGCCGCTTTCGCAGACTGCCAACAATAAAGTTAACAAAGGCAGCGGAAGGTTTCCGAGCCGGCATTCCTGAAATATTTGGCTCGCGTGCAGGGCTACAAAGACCGACCCGTCTCTCTTGTGAGCGTGGGTGGAGCGAAGCCGAGAGTAGGGACAACGCTTATGTGCCAGATGGATGGGGGGAAGGTGAAGATGTCTGTTAAGGAGAGGAGTGGGACAGGTGGGAGAGAGGGGAGAGGATGTTTCCGAGCTACAAAGACCTTCAAGATACACATTTGGATACAATTAATTGCCGAAAAATTTGATTAGTAAAAGAAAAAAAAAACTAACTCCAAAAATAACGGTGTGTGTAGATGTGATTGAATGCCTCTCTTTCTTCAGAGCTAAATAAATGAAGTAGTGATAAGATAGAAGTTTCGTATTTTTAGTCCGCAGCTCGTGGTCTAACATGCAGCGGCCCTACCTATATATCGCAGGACCTGGGCTCGGTTCCCGGGCGAGTCGGAAGTTTGTATTGTCATAAGCCATTGCATTTCATCGTCATCATAAAGAGGCGCAAGGGGACGAAGCGACGTCAAATAGGAAGACTTGGACCATGGGACCCACCCGATGATGTCATACGATCATTTCATTGCATATATTTAGTTGTTAATATTAAACTTCCAGGAAAGATATAAAGAAGCAGTTCTTCCCTTTAATTTAATAAGGAAGGAAAGAAGGACCGGACTGCTAAAGCAAGAGATAAGGTGACCAAGGACATAACGTCAATGAGGCAGATAAAGGATGAATCAGTTGTAGTATTACACGACCTTGAGAAAATCCTGAATAGGTGGTGGGAGTACTTTGAAAAGCTATTGAATGAGGAGTGTGTGTGTGTGTGTGTGTGTGTGTGTGTGTGTGTGTGTTCATACGGGAGATATATAACTTCTTGGTGTACAGATTGTTACTTTGATAAAAATACCTTACTATGGTGATGCAGTGTCTAGGGAGATTGTTATTCATTTATGTTTAATTAGCTGCTGATGGTTATTTACACGTTATTATGTGTTTCTGTTCTGTGGTTGTCTTTTGAGCTTGGCAGTTTTCTTATAGTGTTTGGAAATGTTTTCTGCTGCTGAGTCTGATTACTTTCATTTGTGTTCGTATTGCCGTTGGGGAATGGTTTTCTTGTCGGAGGTGTTCTGCAAATGTCGAATGACTGGTGCCTTACTTCCATGTTCTTTTATGTTCATCATATCTTGTTTCAAATACCTGCTGGTCTGTCGTCAGTATAAAGCATCACAGCTGTAAACTCGAAGTGGTAAATGCCAGATTTTTTTATGTATGTCTGTGTCATCCGCCTTCTTTAACCCTTCTGCTTTCAAGTAAGCTATTGCTAATCTCTGTTTCTTAGAATTATTACCAATTCTGTGGTAACTTGTTTCCATATGTGAGTGTGTCTCAACTTGGCTGTTAAGCTTTAGTACTGTGTGCTGGTTGTGTAGTAGTGGTGTGTGTGTGTGTGTGTGTGTGTGTGTGCTGTGAGCGATGTGGGTCACTGCGTTTGTGTGTTTTGCATTCATTGTTTAGCTTGTTTTATTTTTAAGTCTCTCTCGATTTTTATTTAATTTTATAACTGGAAATATTTTGTATATATTGTTCTCTGCTAGTTATGTCCAGCTCCTTGTATTTGGCTAGTTTAAGTGTAGTATCGTAAAACGTGAGCTCTGTTTATAGTCTTGTCAAAGAACTTTGTAAGAAATACCAAATTGTTACAGTGACCACTGAAGATGCTTTGAAATAAAACGAAACACGTGTGGTCTAAATAAAACTTTCATTACAGTAACAAAAGACGGTTCTAACTGTCTTACTCGTATAACCGGGAGAGCTGATAAAAAGGCAGCCTGAATACAAAACAGAATACTACGTGTAAAGATAAAATAGATTTCGTCCGTGACATGTAACGCTGCTACGAACTTTTGAAGTAATGATTATCGTGATAGTCACAGAATCCTATCTAATAGATGAGAAAATAATCTTGAATACCTGTACTAACTGGGGATATTTATGTTCTGTTGTTATGAAATGTAGTTTTAGATACTGCACAATACTGAGCCGAAAAGAAGTGTCCTCTTCTGCAGAGCTTTTTTGGAAACAGTGATACGAGTCTCACCCGTGTGGCTGGTTTGCGGCCGCTGACCGATGCCCGCATGAGGAGAACTCAAAGCGACGCGACCCGTACGAATATACAGCGCGCGAGGAACCACACGAGGGCGCCTCTGAATAATCTTCATGAATTATTCCCCCTGCAGTGCGCGTATCGAAACCGCTGACCGAAAGAGTCGCCATTCAGCGAAATGCGAGCTCTTCGCATTTGGCTGCGGAGATCGCAAAGTTCGCCTCGACTGCAGCAGCAATATACGAGGACGCTGGCGCGATTCTCTTCCTATGCTGAACCGCTGACGGAGGTCGGATCGAGAAAGTTTTCCGCCACGAGGACGAAATTTATTGGCGACGAAATACCGCACGTCTGCAGCGGGAAAAAACGCCCGTGTATCTGAATTATTGAAAAAACAGGACAGTTCCAAAAATTTTACTACTTGTTGGTTTACCTGCATGTAATATCTTCAGACACGAAAACAACTTATAGCTCTTGGAGTATAAGTCGAAGTCTGTCAGTTCTATCATGCTGAGATCCTGCTTTGCCGCTCGTAGTCGAGATGGTAGGCAGTTCCGCTCATCTCAAAGGTACGAGGTGTGATCCAAAAGTTACTAGAATTATCGATTCACATATTCCGTATTTTACGGAAAATTTACAAAATTTCATTATCTTTAAAATAGTGCTCATCGCACTTGGTGCACCTACGAATACCAACATTTCATTCGGCATCTGACGTAAACAGTTTTTGGCGCCAGGAATCATGTTGTGTTTTGCTTCCAGTTAGTTTGGATTCTCCTCTTCTATGCTCTGAACATGCTTCGCTCTCAAGCCTCTTTTCATTCTAATTATAGGAAAAACTCATATAGGTGTGACAGTGGGCGGATAGGGACGCTCTGGTGACATGGTGAGTTCGTAACTTTGATGTGGGCCTAAGAAGTACCAGTCAACACTGTTTCGTTGTTTGTTACAAGCAATAGTTGCAAAGGGCATGCTGGATGCTGGAAATGTCTCGCTGTCAGAGTGTAATTAATATAGTTTGTATGGAAGTGTGTGTAGTGATACAACAACTGGACATCAAAATGGAGAGAGACAGATGGACACTAACCGAAAAAAGCCGCCTATACTGTCGCAGTAAGTAAAACACTAAATTTACTTTCATATCGACAGATAAGCTATAGTCATGGCGAAACATTAAAGTGTGTTCCATCTTTTTGTCATAGAGCCAGCACCCAGCATTATGGTAGGAATAATGATGTAACTTCCTGAAACCACCTGAATATGTACCTGAAAAGGTTCGAAAACCGGTTCATGGAATAAAACATAATTATTCTAAAAAGTGACTGGTTGCAGTTTTGTATAACTTATGTACATTACAAACACCTTTCAACCGTCTAATTTTCAAACTGATATTTTATTGGACTACCAGTTTCAGCGATTTATTACTCCATCTTCAGGCCCCCTGACCGACGTGTAGGAAGATTCAACATTGGTCCCGATCAAAACAGGGGCCAGAATTCAAAGACTGGTATCTGTCGATTTCTGCTTGATACAGCGATCACTTCAAACATCATCTGCCAACTGTTCAACTGGCAGATGATGTTTGAAGTGATCTGCCAATTGAACACGCCGGCCGGAGTGGCCGTGCTGTTCTAGGCGCTACAGTCTGGAGCCGAGCGACCGCTCCGGTCGCAGGTTCGAATCCTGCCTCGGGCGTGGATGTGTGTGATGTCCTTAGGTTAGTTAGGTTTAATTAGTTCTAAGTTCTAGGCGACTGATGACCTCAGAAGTTAAGTCGCATAGTGCTCAGAGCCATTTGAACCAATTTTGAGCCAATTGAACAGCTGGCAGACGATATTTGAAGTGTTCGCTGTATCAAGCAGAAATCTATAGATACCAGTCTTTGAATGCTGGCCCCTATTTTGACCGGAACTGAGGTTGGAGTGTTCAGTCGGTAGATGATATTTGAAGCGATCGCTGTATCAAGCAGAAAACTACAGATACCAATATTTAATGCTGGCCCCTATTTTGACCGGAACCGAGGTTTGCCTACACGTCGGACAGAGGGCCTGAAGATGGCGTAATAAATTGCCGAAACTTGTAGCACAATAAAATAAGAGTTTGGAAATTAAACGGGTGAAAGGTGTTTGATTTGACATTCTGTTCCAGTGCAGACGACACCCTTCGGGGACTTTGTTGGGGGATGCTGGTAGTCGGCCGGTGCAGCGGCAGTCAGCGCAGCGGCTTCTACCTGCGCGCCTTCTAATAACCGAGCCGCGGGCGGGGCGGGACATATTGGTTTCCTGACCTTAATCCCAATGTGGCGGAGCCCCTCGCGACGAGAGGACTGTAATCAGATCCGGCCGAGGCTGTTCCCCTGGCGACCGGGCGCGGCTATGGGCGCCACTTAATTACCCGGGCCTCCGCGCGCCACTGGGGCGGCGCTGCTGCGCCTATTGCCGCCGCATGCGCGCGGAATGGAAACGAGCTGCGACGCCGAATCTCTGGGCCGTAAGTCGGCGGGCAAGGGCGCCGGATTCGACGAACTTGGGTGTTTCTCTGCCCGTGAACGAGGTCCTTGTTGCACTGGTTTGCGTTAAGCGCGCTGCCATTTCTCTCTGCGCCACAAGTACGGTAGGATTACGTCGAACTTTGGCGATGTGACTGTGAAGCAGGAACGTGAAGAACAACCACAGCTACACCAAGGCCGTGTATTGACCGACAGGGCCAGCGACAGTCGAGCAGAGTCGTCGTAAAAGGATAGCTTGAAACTAGCGGTACGAGTCACTCATGAGTTCCAGAGTGCTACCAGCAATTTAGCTAACACAATAACTGCCAGTAGGGAACTGAAAGGAATAGATTACGAAAGTCGAGCGACTCCTCGAAACCCACATTCACACAGGCGACAAAAGTCGTGGGTTAATAGTATACATTATACAGATGGCGGCAGTATCGCGTGCACGAATTATAATTGGGCAGCTTATTTGTGGAGCTGTTCAAAATGGTTCAAATGCCTCTGAGCGCTATGAGACTTAACTTCTGAGGTTATCAGTCCTCTGGAACTTAGAACTACTTAAACCTAACTAACCTAAGGACATCACACACATCCATGCCCGAGGCAGGATTCGAACCTGCGACCGTAGTGGTCGCGCGGTTCCAGACTGTAGCGCCTAGAACCGCTCGGCTGCTCCGGCCAGCTGTGCAGCTGTCATTTGTACTCAGATGATTAGTGTGAAAAGGTTTCCGATGTCATTATGGGTCCGCAGCTCGTGGTCGTGCGGTAGCGTTCTCGCTTCCCGCACCCGGGTTCCCGGGTTCGATTCCCGGCGGGGTCAGGGATTTTCGATGCCTCGTGACGACTCGGTGTTGTGTGATGTCCTTAGGTTAGTTAGGTTTAAGTAGTTCTAAGTTCTAGGGGACTGATGACCATAGATGTTAAGTCCCATAGTGCTCAGAGCCATTTTTTTGTCATTATGGCTGCAGGACGGGAACTGAAAGACTTTTAACGCGGAATGGTAGTTGGAGCTAAAGGCATGGGGCATTTCGGAAATCGTTAGGGAGTTCAATATTCCGAGATCCACAGCGTCAAGAGAGTGCCGAGAATATCAAATTTCAGGCATTGCAGTGGCAGCCGGTCTTCACTTTAACGTCTGAGAGCAGCGGCGTTTGCGTAGAGGTGTCAGTGCTAACAGACAAGCAATAGTGCGTGAAATAACCGCAGAAATTGATGTGGGACCTGTGATGAACATATCCGTTAGGTCGGTCCTGCGAATTTGGCGCTAATGGGCTACGGCAGCAGGCGGTCAACGCGAGAGCCTACGCTAACAGCACGGCATTGCCTGCAGCGCCTCTCCTGGGCTCGTGGCCATAGGGTTTGGACTCTCAACGACTGGAAAACATTGGTCCTGTCAAATGATTCCCGACTGCAGTGAAACATAAATGCCACAACACTGGATTTGTGTGAGCATCATGTTGTTTGTAGAGATTGTTCAAAAAATGGTTCTGAGCACTATGGGACTTAACATCTGAGGTCATCAGTCCCCTAGAACTTAGAACTACTTAAACCTAACTAACCTAAGGACATCACACACATCCTTGCCCGAGGCAAGATTCGAACCTGCGACCGTAGCAGTCGCGTGGTTCCGGACTGAAGCGCCTAGAACCGCTCGGCCGCCAGCAGCCGGCTGTGGACATTGTTCCCTCATAATAAATAAAAGAGAGACACACGGATTAGGTTGATATGTTTGAGGTAATTTTTTTTCCTATAGTAATATATTTCGCTCCGTCGGGCACTTGATACGTATTAGATGCTCATTCCCTTGGTCTTACACCTATTTTCTCTTGAAACTTCTTAACTTTGCTAGTGATTTCGAACAGAAACTTATCGTTCGCTTAATTCATTAGCAGAATTCGCCTGTGATTTGTTTGGAGTGTTAGTAGCATAGGACGTGGTAACGAGGTCTGGAGGTATTTCACTGTCGCTGTTTAGGGTACTGTGGGATGTTCGTTTATGGATGATCAAAAGTTGGCGTTGGTAAGTGTGGGAAAATGAAAAAAAATATCCAGAATACTGTAGGCGTGGTGAAACAGTGCGTTGGAAGCAATGGGTCCCCATGTTCTACAGATACTGCTTGAGACATCCTCCGCTGTCGTAATGAACAGTTAAATTCACGACTCGACTCCAACGACCGGCCCAAAATTATACCAAATAAATTGTGATAACGCCCCCGTATCAGTCCTCATTTATTCCCCTAGCTAGGCAGTTAACAGCATCACAGTAATTTACACGGCAGGATATGATTTACGGTGGTCGATAATCTATAACGATCGTTCCGGGATTTTATCTCCGCTTCCATTAAATATATATGTTTAGCGTGCACGGAGCAGGAATTAAAAAACAGGAAAAAGTGGGTAGTCTGGCGGACGGGGAGACGTCGCCGGGGCTCAGGGCCATAAATCATAGGGGTCTTAAATGTAAATCATCTGCCCATTCCGACGGTGGCTTCCACGGGCGATGCCGCCTCACAGTCGCTGCTGTGGGACGGCTGCTGTTGGTAGCAGAGCGTGGGTGGGGGGCGGGGGAGGGAGGGGGCGAAGGAAAGGGCCAGGGGAGGGGTGTCGGTGAAATCCAAAGGGACGCGACGAAGGGCGGGCCTGATGGAAGGGATAGAAGAGGGAGAAGAGAAGAGGACGGGAATTTGGAAATGCAAATGACGCCGTTCGGATTGCTTTATCGAATTTTCATTGCTAATGCGTACGGAGGGCGGCAGGCTGCGGCGGGCGCCGCCGGAGAAGCCCGGCTCTGCCTGGCCCATAAACTTGGGCAACTGTTGCGTCTCTCCTAATTGGATAATGGATGAGCGGCTCTCAATTAGTCGGAGCTCACCTCCGGCCTGGGCGCGCGCTCGTCAAGCTGGGCTCTGCCGGGCCGGGGGTGGGCGGCGGCGCGACCCGGGGCGGCACCTGCCCCCGCCACCCCCGCCGGACGTCAGCACCACCTGCCGGCGGGTGGGCGCGCGGTCACCGGCTTCGCGCGTCGGTAGACCGCGCCCGCGTCCGAAGTGGAATCAGTCCCGAGGTGGTATCCAGAAGTTCACGAAATATTTTAAGTAACGTTACTACGCCTTACCTAGATCTCATTCTGCACCGTCACCTTCGAAGCAGTCCTTTTTTGGAACGAATGAACAGATCCCAGCGTTTCTGCCACATTTGAAATACATCCTGAAAGACTGATATTCCAGTTGAACCTTTCCCAGTGTGTCAAAATTTCAGCCCTTCAACCAGATTTTCATCTTGGGGAAGTCTGCTGATTACGGTGGGTGGAAACAATTGTTACCTTGTCTTTGGAAAAATTGCCTGAAATATGTAGGCTGTAAGTAGCCGCACATTGTTATGATACAGTAGCCATTCGTTAGTGGTCAGTTTTTCCTTTTTTCGTTCATCAAAAATGTTAGAAATCTGCGGTAAAACATCTCGGTCGACGAGAAGAATTCTTTCAAATGGCTCTGAGCACTATGGGACTTAACATCTATGGTCATCAGTCCCCTAGAACTTAGAACCACTTAAACCAAACTAACCTAAGGACAGCACACAACACCCAGTCATCACGAGGCAGAGAAAATCCCTGACCCCGCCGGGAATCGAACCCGGGAACCCGGGCGTGGGAAGGGAGAACGCTACCGCACGACCACGAGCTGCGGACAAGAATTCTTTCACTGCTGTTTAGTTTAGCAGGCATGACCAAAAACTTAACTTTATCAGCAGCGACTACCTTCGAAAGAAATAAAACATTTAAGTTACCTACAAACTTCCTCGCCATGTTGCCTCTGTGAAGCAGACGTGGCACACACTTCGCCGCAGTCCCTCACATGTTCAGTTATTCTGACAGACTACATTCACAAAAACTATACCGCCTGCCTCTCGTAAGAGTCGTTAGGCGCATTTTCCCTGTTTTTTTCCGCAGATATATTCAATTTCATTTTTGCAATGTGTAGCTGGAGCCAGCCCAGACAAGTACTACTCATCACGTCTTTCATGCGAGGCTCAACGTCGACAGAAAGCGAAGGTTTGTTTCCCGTTACAAACAAAGTTATTTTTAAACCGGAATTTCATGTGCCCATTCAATCTAGCAGTTACATATTAGTCTAGTGTGATATTCTTGTCATCGACGTGTGTTAAGAGAGACGTTGAAGCACAAAGAATAACGAGGACTCTAGCAGCGCCGGAAGCGCCCTGTCCCTACTGCCATGCAGCAGCGCTGCTCTGTCGCTGTTGGAGTACAGGTTATTCTTCGTGTTTTGATGTCCCTCTTACATATAACGATAAGTGAAATATTGCACTAGACTTATACGGGATTTTTCGAATGAATGGGTACGCAAAATTTCACTTTAAAAATTATTTTGTTTTTAATTACAAACAGGCCGACGCTTTCCGTCGAGAGTGATTGTCGCACAAAAGACGTGACGAGCAGTAATTGTTTGAGATTAATCCAGCTACACATCACAAAAATGAAATTGCATTCCTTTTTTCGTCATCAGTCTTGGGACTGGTTTGATGTGGCCTGCCTCGAATTCCTCTCATGCGCCATCCTCTTCATTTCAGAGTAGCAATTGCAACCTACGTCCTCAATTATTTGCTGGGTGTATTCCAATCTCTGTCTTCCTCTACAGGTTTTGCCCTCTACAGCTCCCTCTAGTACCACGGAAGTCGTTCCCTCATGTCTTAACAGATGTCCTATCATCCTGTCCCTTCTCGTTATCAATGTTTTCCACATGTTCCTTTCCTCTCCGATTCTCCGCGGAACCTCCTTATTCCTTACCTTGCATATATCTGCCTGAACACCAGGGAAAATGCGCCTGACGGCAGTTGAGAAACCCTGTATATAGCTGCAGAGAACTTCGATGGTCTCTCTACGATGTTCCAGAATCAGACCCATCAGCCGCTGAACATCTTCTGGTTTGATGTCATTTAACTGCCGATGGGAACGGCAATCGACGTTCGACCGTTTTTTAAACAAATCAATTTTAAATCTGTGTCTAACCGAAAAGGTTGTCTGCATAAGCTTACTTCAACATCTGCTGCGTTTGTGTAGATTAAGACAAAAATTTGTACAGGCGCTCTATTCTCTCAGGTCAGTCATCGCATGCGCTCTACTCTCTCAGGTCATTCATCGCATCTCATTGAACCACGATAATGGACACATGCTCCACGCGGCTCGCAGTCACTTGCCACACTCTTTCCAGAAGGATGCATGGGAAAACACCTAAAGGTATTTCTGTGTCCTCTTAACCATTTGCCAAGAGAATACAAATTTGGGTAAATTTTGGATAGCACCTTGTAGTACCAGATGATAATACTACTCGTGAAATTATAAAAATAAGAATTTGTTACTAATACGTTTGTAAACCTCCAGTAGTATAAGGAGTGTTCAAATGAAAAGGTACGAAACGCGTTAACAACAAAATCCGTTGAAATTTGCATATGCCGCTTTGGGATAACAAATTGAGGCATCTAGGGACACGTATGTAGTGTCGTCACCATCTCCTAAAAAGTTCAAAGTTGTGCCCTCAGCAGACAAAATGATGTTCGCCGTCTTGTCCGATGTCCGAGATCCGATGCCCATCGAATTCTCCGAGCACGGAAAAATCATGAACGCTGACCTACGCAAGACCATCAAGAGCAAACGGCCTAGGCTGCTCACGGAAGGAGCGAGTCTTCTCCACAGTAATGCGCATCCACACGTTTCCAAAGTCACACAAATTGTAATGTCAGAGTTCAAGTGGGAGCAGCTTGAGGATCCGCCCTACAGCTCGAACACGTCGCTGTTCGAATTCCATGTGTTTGGTCCGTTAAAAAACATCTCAAACGGAAGCCACAGAATTTCTGGGTGCAGGGACTTCTACAGCTCGTGAGTCAGTGGTTTAGTTGTGCTGAGGCCTCTGACTATTGCATTTGAGTAAAGACTTCAGTTATAACCACAGTGTTGTTTCGTACCTTTTCATTTGAACATCCCTTGTAAATACGAGAACGAATCCGAGTGCTCACAACAGTGGTGCATGTAATTTGATCTTCAATTTGTAAAGTGTTTATAGCGTACCTTCCTCAAACCATTGTGCGGTCTACAGACGGGTACTCCGTAATATATTTATGGATATCCCTTTCCTGCTTAGTGGTGAATGGAGAGAGAAAAAAAAAATAAAAATAAGAACACTGAACGTTAGTAAAGTGTTGGTTGGCTGACTGATTTGGGGAGAGTATACCAAACAATGAGGTCACGGTCCCACCAATTAGAGAAGGATAGTGAAGGATGTCAGCCATGCCCTTTCAAAGGAACCATCTCAGCATTTGCCTGAAGCAATGTAGGGAAATCACAGAAAACCTAAATCAGGATGGTCGGCCGCGGGTTTGAACCGCCATTCCCCCGAATGCGAGTCCAGTGTGCTAACCACTGCGCCACCTCGCTCGGTCAGTAAGGTGTGTAGAGAATTTCGAAGAAGCACCCCCCAGGTGCCTACTACTGACAATATTTTCGTATTGGTTTGGCAGCCACGTTTGCAACTGGACGAGAAACACCGTGAGAGGAGCATGTTATCGTCGATGGAGTTCCTTTTGTGTCACGTAATAATTTTTATTGTTTCTGTGATCAGCATGTGTTGCCAGCTTAAAAGCCTTTCAGTTATCCACGTCCTACTATCAAGAGTTGATAAATTACTAGGAGTCATCTATTTGGGAGTGTAGTAACACGTCTCTCTCTCTCTCTCTCTCTCTCTCTCTCTCTCTCTCTCTGTTCCATTCTCAGATAATATCTAATTCACTTATGATGGTAAACAAATATATTCATTAACAATCCACGAGTTAAATACTGTCATTTGTAAAATAACTTATAAAGTTTTGGCTACTGAATCATCGAGTACAGTCAGGGTGACTGATAAAGACAACAACTACGAACTTCGATGGGGATAATATTTTACAAACAGTCATGGACACAGAATTCTACAAAATGTTAACACTATTACGAACGTCTACGTCACTGGTAGACAGCCCCGCGACGTTCCACCACTCTCGTCCACTAGATACAGCGCTTGTTGTCGCTCGCAGAATGCCTCTCACGAACAGCTGGCTCCATAAACCGCCCCCCCGCAACCTCCCCCCCCCCCCACCCCACCCCGCAAAAAAAAAACCTGGAGAGATGCTTACAGGCTGCAGAATCCAACATCACTTCTCCCAGAAACCGCAACTTCAGTGGTGCTACCAGTGGGGGAGGACAGATCGAAAGATCGAGAGAGGGGGAGGGGAAAGAGAGACAGAGAGACCGAGAGAGAGAAATATCCAAGACACTCGGCCGCTCGATTCCGCGCTGGAGCTCTCGCGGCCTCTGTTGGAGGGTAGGGGAGAGGATTGTTTGAACGAGAGAGGCTGTTTCGACTGTCCGGCCCAAGTGGTGACGCCGGAGTCGGATGGGCAGTCGGGTCGCAGCGGCGACGCAGTGCGTAGCTGTAGTCGTCCGCAGGCGGAGCCGGTGTTCCCGAGCCGTACAATAAGGCGGGTCGCGGCTCGAGTGTGTACTCTGCAGGCCGGCCGAGGGCTCTCCAGGAAGCAAGGGCCAGCTGGCGGGACGGGCCAGCGTCGGCAGCAGCCGCCGAGCCGCGACGTCACAACCACCAGCGGGCCGGCACTTGCTGTCTCTCAGAAGCTGCCGCGTGGCCGTCTAACTCACAGTTAGTACTTCAACAACTAATTGAAGAAATGCGGTGACCGTCCGTTTATTTTGCACTCTATTTCGCTTCGGAACGTTTCGGATGTTTGCCCATCCTCAGATGCCTGTCTGAATTTACGAGGCGGTAGCCACAAAAGTTTAATTATCACAACAACAACAAAAAAATGTAGTTACGTCCGAAATTTAGTGAACGATCCCCAAAAAGAAGATCTGAGGATTCAACGGAACGTTTCGGATGTTTGTCCATCCTCAGTTGACTTCCTGAATTTAATAGGGGGTAGTTCCAAAAGTTTAATTATCATATAAAAAATGAAGACGAGTCCGAAATTTGGTGGATGACTCCCAACGAGAAGATCGAAGGATTCAACCTCACGAGGAAATTATGGACAATTTTGAAACGTGTCAGAACGAGTGTTGATACATGTAAGAAACTGATGAACAAAGGTGACCGATCACAGTCTTGTCTGTGAGTGCGATGAAATCCAGTCAATGGACCATTTCCTTATTTCTCAAGTAAAGATCTGCTGCCTGTTTCCTCTGTATGCGAAGAGTGCTGCACGGAGTTTCTGCGCGGTTCGAGGCGCCCTGTCACGGATTGCACTGCTCCTACCTCGGGCATATGTGTGTGTGTGTGTGTGTGTGTGTGTGTGTGTGTGTGTGTGTGTGTGTGTGTGTGTGTTGTTCTTAGCGTTAAGTTAGTTTAAGTAGGAACCGATGAGTTCAGCAGTTTGGTCCCTTATGAATTCACACACATTTGAAGATTTTTTGTATGCGAAGTGCATGGCTAGGAGGAGGAACTGAAGGACATATATAGATTCCCCGAAATGAAATTAAATGATGTGTGGCATTGTTGGCCGGGAAGCCCCATCTGGAGACGTTCGGCTGCCAGGTTGCAAGTCTTATTTCAGTTGACGCCACACTGAGCGACTTGAGACTCGGTGATGATGAAAGGATGCCAAACAACACGCAGTCCACGAGCTGAGAAAACCTCCAACCCGACCGGTGTGGCCGTGCGGTCTAGGCGCTTCAGTCTGGAACCGCGTGACCGCTCCGGTCGCAGGTTCGAATCCTGCCTCGGGCATGGATGTGTGTGATGTCCTTAGGTTAGTTAGGTTTAAGTAGTTCTAAGTTCTAGGGGACTGATGACCACAGATGTTAAGGCCCATAGTGCTCAGAGCCAAAATCTCCAACCCGGTCGGGAATCGAACCCGGGCCCACTTCATGGTAAGTAAGTAAGTTACCACTCAGCGAAGCAGGCGATCATAGACTCTCTAACTCAGCCATGAATAGGTTAAGCAATTTTTGTAAGTATTGGTAAGATTCTACAAAATTATAAGAACATTTCACTTGCCGACAATTCTGGAGTTTATTTTGGTTGGAAACCGGTTTCGGTCTGTAATATAGGTCATTGTCATGTCATAAGCACTGTGATGGAGGCTGGCAGAGGTGGACGGTGAAAGATCCGTAAGAATACGGACGTCAACTGCTCGCCTCTGTCAGCCTCAATCATAGTGCTTATGACATTAAGATGGTCTAAATTACAGACCGAAAGCGACTGCCAAGAAAAATAAACATCTGTTGCGATCGAGACTGTTTTACTGAATTTTAATAAAATAAACAGCTGTACATTTTTTTCTTGAAGACTCACTATTCTTTATTGAGTGCAATCGATTTTGGTCCGACATCAGATCATCTTTGGGTCTCGTGCAGCAACAGGAGAAACCAGATAACAAGGGTGTACAATTCCAAGCCATATTCATTATGCATATAGACATCACTAGCCGACCATCACATATCACACATCACACGGAAATGAAATGAGCGTATGGCATCGTTGGCCGGGAAGCCCCATCCGGGGAATTTATTTCAGTTGATTCCCATTGGGTAACTTGCTCGCCGGTGATGAGGATGAAATGACAATGAGGACAACACAACACCCAGTCCCCGAGTGGAGAAAATCTCCAACCCGGCTGGGAATCGAACCCGGGCCCGCTTGCATGGGAGGCGCGAAGGCGAGCACGTTACCACCCAGCTAAGCAGGCGGACTACACATCACATATCAATACAAGAGAGTTCTTCCTAAAGGATCTTAGCTAGGCATTCTCAATTAAAAGAAATGGTCATAAATAAATAAATGGTAAGACAGGGTATTTTATAAAGCAGTTCTTAATCTCCCTAAAAGCTGCTCAACATCGCCTACACAAAGTATCTGCAAGAATATTTCATTTCAGTGTGGAGCTATAACAATATTGTATTCAATATATTATGCGAAGCATAAATGTCGAATGAGAAAATAAATAAGTAAAGTTAGGTAATTAATTTTTTGTCTGACTGCGTGTACCATGTCTGCAGTCCTGGCACACACCGAAATCCGCGCGCCATAGTATCGTAGGACACCGCTAGAGGATCCAAAATAAAACGGCGCCGTCCGCTGATGGCGTGGAGTATCGTGAGGTTATTCTTTTCCTTATCTGAAGGGAAATAATGCCAGCACAATCTATACAGAATTGCTGCTCTGTCTTACGACTGAATGGTTAGCCGGCACGGAAGCAGTCTAGCAAATTTGAGTGACGCAGCACGAAGCGGAAAACCATCTTTTTGTAAGGATAAGGATTCCCGAAAGAAATGAAGGCACTAATGTCTGAAGACCGGAAAATCACTACTGAGGCGGTTGTGGAGAAAACCGTACATCAGTCACGGATCAGTTTTCAACATCCTGCACGACGTTCCGAACACGAAAAAGGCCGCTGTCCACAGGGATCCCTGAGTGCTCACACCTATTCAAAGAGCTCACCGAACCTTGACAGCAGCGGAATTGTTCACTTGTATCAGCCCACTCCACTCCAGATGACTTCTTTAGCCGCCTGGTCGCCATGAACGAGTGTTAGTGCGTCACTATAACCCTGAGACAAACGTGCATAACAAGCCGTGTAAACGGCGGATACATCATCGGGCAAAGAGATACTTTACGTTTCTCGGACTACCATGGTGTGCTGACGACAGATTATGTCTCTTAAGCGGCAAACAGTCGCAGGGGCATAATTCTGGAATCTCCAGACGAGGGTACGGGAAGCTACAAGGCTTCCGTCAAAACATCCATTATTGGGAAAAATGTGTCGCACAGAAGGGTGAAAATGTAAATAATCACTAACACTACTAGCAAGCTGCACGATAGCAAGGTGATTTCTGTTCGAGGTGATAACTGAAACCTTCCAATTAACCCTCTTATACAGGGTTCCCCATCCCACTATCTCATTTTCATGCGACAAGAAAATGTTTCAGACAAACATTAGTTCCTAAAAGTTTACGCCACCGAAAGGAAAACGAAGGAAGAACAGGGTTTTACATCCCTCGACGAGACGAAGCAGCAGCTTTGTTTGCGGATGTGTGAATGAAAGACAGCCGCCGTGCTACACCAAAGAAACCATTCCGCCATTCACTTCAAGTTAGTGTCTCTGGATGGTGACAAGGGAGGATGAACCATCACCCTCCATAATATGAATCCAGTGTGCTAACCAATGAGCCGCCTCTCTCCGTTACTACATCTAAACTCACTTTAACATTTTGGTAATTACAACGGTCAGCAGTATTCTTTTTTTACGTGGAGAATAGCAAATCTTGTTGGAGCAAATCCAGAGCTATAATTTCTGTAGATATCGTCATTTAAAGAAATGTTCAAATGTGTGTGAAATCGTAAGGGACCAAACTGCTGAGGTCATCGGTCCCTAGACTTACACACTACTTAAAGTAACTTCTGTTAAGAACAACGCATACAGCCATGTCCGAGGGCCGCGCAATCCGCGACAACGCGTCTCAAACCGCGTGGCCACTCCGCGCGGCTTCATTTAAAGTTTTCAGACTGAGAGACCTTGGTCGATATCCGTATTACAAAACAGCTAACAAAGGCGCGGTATCAGTTTTAAGTCGCCTGTATTACAGATTCCAGGTGCCATAAAATTTGATTCTAGGTATTTCATACAGTTATTGACCGAATCCAAAAGCTTAAAGTGATATCATAATGTACCCGTTTAGAGCTATAATCTTATCTCAAAGGTGTAACACTATTAGTCAAGTATCACAATTAGAAACGGTGCATAGGCGCGCAAATTACCCAAATTTTATTCATCCAGTATGTGAGAATGAGACCACTAGGCGACTGACAACAAACATATATAATTTAAAACATTTTAGAAAGTTTTTATCTCGCTAACACCTTCCACGAAATTATGAAGTTACTTATATCCTACTTACTCTATTCGCAATGCATTTTACAGACAGTAACCACATATACGAGCAAAATCGTATCACCGTACGACACACAAATCGGGAGACACGACGTTTCACACATTGGAGTTCGATTCTTTACCGTCGAATATGTTTGCCGCTGTTGAAGACGAAACGTCGGGGAGTCCCTCAGCCTGGAAAGTTTAACTGAAGTAAAGAACCCGCTGCGACAGCCTACAGTCTATAATCTTCTAGACCTGACAAGACACCAATGAAGTATAATTACTTTGATTATAGGGATTTTAATTCTTTTGTAACCAAATAGCCTATCACTGTCTGTTCAGAACAGCACGATAAATATGTGAGAAAACAGGAGAATAAGTACAGTACAGTGGGAACAGAACCTGAAGTTTTAATGAGCATGTGCTCTATTGTTAGGGAAGTTAACTGCGTTACTTATTACGAAAAAACGTAACGTGTCTACAGAAATGATGAAGCATGCAATGAAGTGTGTTTCACTTCTAATACTACAAGCCTAGAAAAACATTCTTATGATTTCCGCAAGACTGTTTCCGACGTAGGCTACATCCATTAACTGACTGAAACACGTGCTTCTGCGCCTAAGTCATTTTTTCTCCCCACGTTCTAAGAAGCTTTATTTTTAGCTGCTTGGGTGTATAGAAACATAAATGTTTACGTCTAGAACAGCGGTGTGCGGTATGAAATACCTCTAGATTGGCTACTTTTACTGTAAACAGAGGACAGGTGTAGGGACCTTGTGGTCTGCGCTGTTCACGTAGTTCACCTTGCTGCCCTTGGTCCGTAAAGGAAGTTGTCTGTGACTGGTTTAAAGGTATTTGAGCTGTGGCTAACACTGTGCGCATATAGGGGCAAAAACGCATGTCAGGGCTACACTGTACAAGAAACAACCACCGAGCGAACAGTACTTCGTTCTGCGGTACGAAGGATGTCCGCAACCTTGCCCGCATCTCGTGGTCGCGCGGTAGCGTTCTCGCTTCCCACGCCCGGGTTCCCGGGTTCGATTCCCGGCGGGGTCAGGGATTTTCTCTGCCTCGTGATGGCTGGGTGTTGTGTGCTGTCCTTAGGTTAGTTAGGTTTAAGTAGTTCTAAGTTCTAGGGGACTGATGACCATAGATGTTAAGTCCCATAGTGCCCAGATGTCCGCAACCATTCGTAATGGAAGATTTCTTGTGAATGTTCTCTGTAGTGGAGCAATAACGCTGCGGTGACACAAGTTCCTGGGGACGGGGTTGGAAGCACAAGCTTACGAGTGCAATTTTACTAATGAAAGCACGAGGTTAGCAATGGATGGTGTGGTTTAAAATTCTCACATTTACAAGTTAGATTAACTACCAGAGTTTTCCTTAGGACAGCTGAGGAAATATACGGGATGTGCCACTCCAACATAGAAGTTATGAAATTTCATAAACGGTTCCAAATATAGAAACTAGGATTTTCATAAATGGCAAAACGTAGAAGAGCGAATACCATGCTGTAAGGTTGTAGTTGCAGCAGTTTTATCCACAGAGCTATTCATGTAACGCTTACATTTTTATTAATGTACGATGTGCTTGAGTTAACTGCCACGTAAAGAGAAATACGCTCATTTCATATTCGCCAATATCTGCAGTGAAATATTATTATAATTTAATGAGGAAATTGGCAAAACATGAGACCGACGTCGGGCGGTACAGTGCACTATTCAGCCCTTTTATGCGACTCTGCTGTAGATATGGCATGAACTGGAGCTGCAATGGCAGTCTTGGCATTCACTTACGGCGAGACGATCGGCAGTTTATGGTAGTTTCATTGCACGCATTGAGAAACTCTACACGATGGCACTTTTGCCTTCAAGAGCTAACGAATCTTTTTTTTTTTTTTTTTTTTTTTTTTTTTTTTTTTTTTTGTTCAAATACAGTCACGTAACTATCTTTGCAGACGAAAATCTATACGAGAATTTTCTACTTAAGAAACCTGTGCTTCCTGAAACCTGCTTGAAATCCTTTTCGATAACTTGAACTGTCAGTATAATGTTGAGGATGAAGATATCATTTTTGAGACCACGTCTGTTATTAATGACGAAAAAGCAAAGAGAGACCACACATGTAGCTGATGGCGATAAATTTTTGAACGTTCTAAAGGAGGATGCCTGTTGAAATATTGGTCATCTTCAAAGATTATTCTTACTCTGATAATCAGTCTATAAACATGAAAATATTAAATCTCACACTCTAAGTATGGTTTTGTGAAAGATAAAAGAGCGTCTCAAAATGTTAGCGGACGTAGATTTCTTGAACAAATGGGGAGTATTGTCACTGTATAAAAGGCGAATATTAAAACACGGAAACTGCACCAGGTCGCACAATTAAAGCTTGGATACTGTTTGAAACAAGAACATCTCATACACCGTTATACTTTTTTCCATGCGAAAGCGAAATTCAACGAATATTTTAACACTTGTCACTAACTAAACTAGCCTCTTCTAATAACTGCCGTGGATAGCGTTTAGGAGACGATGATACCGTTTTGTAATGTTCGAGGACAGTCTACTCACAAAATTTGGCTGCCTGAGGGATGACAGGAGGAACACTTACCTGAAAAAGAAAAGAGAGAAACAAGTCAAACAGATTTCAATATGCCAATTTAAGACTAATATTATTTTAAAGGGAAAGAAAGGGGACGGTAGGCAGAAGTGGATGAAGTATAGCATCAGTTTAATTTCTTTATGGAACACAATGATATATCAGTTACTGACTTTCACACGTCTAGGACGACATATTGTGGCTTCATTGTAAGCAAAGTAATTTTACGTAATGCAAACTGTAGGCTCCATTCCATTTCACTCATCGTGAGATCGCAGTATCACATCAAATCCGGCAACGCACATCGATACCAGAGAAATTAGTGACTCGCAGCAGTCCGTAGCGACGAATGGGAGGCTTCTCTCTCTCTCTCTCTCTCTCTCTCTCTCTCTCTCTCTCTTTTTCTTTCTTTATCCCTCCGCACCGCAGCGCCATCGCACGGAGGTCGATACAGAGCCGAACATGGATTCGCCTTGCCCCCAATTTGTGACCTCCGACAAAGCAGCCAGCATCATCTAGTTAGGACAAGAGTGCTGTTCGAATCACAGGTGGAACTGTACTTTCGCAAACGTTGAACTTGTACTTCAAGAGAAGAGTTCATAAATGTGTGTATCCAGTGGTGCTTTCCTGTTCGAAGACAGTTGTAAACGTTGGCCTGTATAAAGCTAAGTAAATGTTTTTGTCATTCTTGTAATAAAATTAACTAATATTTCATACGTTGTAGTTCCGTTCAACCACCAGCCAGAGCAATAAAGTGACGGTTGTAGTTGCGTCATATCATCATAACAATTATCTACTCCTGTGCAAATTAAATGTCAGTAGACAGAACAGCAACTGTAAAACCGCAAGATCAACACCTGTAGAACATCAAATAAGCTATTTGTATTTTTCTTCTTCTGGTACTCCCGGGTGGGGTCGAGAGCCTGTTCCAATTCCACCATCGCTGCCTCGGTCTTTCCCGACTTCTTTTGCCCCATGGTTTATAAACCACTGCTAGTTTAGGAAGTTTTTCTGTTGAGGTATGGCCGGCCGCGGTGGTCTAGCGGTTCTAGGCGCTCAGTCCGGAGCCGCGCGACTGCTACGGTCGCAGGTTCGAATCCTTCCTCGGGCATGGATGTGTTTGATGTCCTTAGGCTAGTTAGGTTTAAGTAGTTCTAAGTTCTAGGGGACTGATGACCATAGATGTTAAGTCCCATAGTGCTCAGAGCCATTTGAACCATTTGTTGAGGTAGGAAGTACGTGTTGCCCTCATTTTTCTTTGCATTGGATTGTCTTATGGGTTATCGGTTATATCCCTTCTTCCCGTATTACTTCGTTTCTAGTTTTGTCTTACTAGTGCAGCATTTCACAAATCTTAGATATTTCATTTCTGGTGTTTCTAATTGCCGTAAATCTTTATTTCTTAGCGTCCAGTCTTCTGCCCCGTATGGTACAGTAGGAATAGCGATGACAATATATAAAATTTCAGTTGTGTCTCAATCCGTATTTTACCCTTAAGTGTTCTCATTGTGCCAAACACACTCTAGTAAGTGTAAGTTTTTTCCTGTATATCCATATCTTCATCATATGATATATTACATCAATACTTAAAATGGGCACTTGTTCTATCGATTAATTTTTGAGAATTATTTTCGTTCGTACTGGGTGAATACCTAAAAAGGTACGCTAAAGTCTCATATCGAAATCTTTAAGTATAAATTTAAAATGTTATTAAGTCATAGAAAAAAGAAAAACCTCAAAGTACGAAGTCTAACATGTAAAACAAAACAGTATAATTACAGATGTCAAATGAAACTGTATGGAACCAGAGACCTTTTCAAGTCAGGAGGCCCCGGATCGTTTGATGCTGAGGTGCCGTTTCAATACAGTTGGAAAGCCCCTGCAATGCCGATCGAGTTTGGGGGGAATACGAAGAGTGCGCAGGCGCCAAAGGGAATTTGGATCGAGGGGGGAGGTGTATTACGGTAGTCTGTGCAGTTGTGCAAAGCCACTGTGCCTGGATGGCGTAGTAGATGGCGCATGTGTCTATTCAGCAAGAGAATTAGGTTCGAATCCCGGTATTGGTATAAATTTTCATTCGGCGCTTCAGTCTGCTTATGTATATAACTAGAAATATGTGTACCGGGTGATCAAAAAGTCAGTATAAATTTGAAAACTTAAAAAAGCACGGAATAATGTAGATAGAGAGGTAAAAATTGACACACATGCTTGGAATGACATGGGGTTTTATTAGAACAAAAAAAAAAAAAAAAACAAAGTTCACAAAATGTCCGACAGATGGCGCTGGACAGCAAAAAGTCAGCGACTACGCATGACAATCGTCATGCTTGGCCTCCCAGGTCCCCAGACCTCAGTCCGAGCGATTATTGGCTTTGGGGTTACCTGAAGTCGCAAATATATAGTGATCGACCGACATCTCTAGGGATGCTGAAAGACAACATCCGACGCCAATGCCTCACCATAACTCCGGACATGCTTTACAGTGCTGTTCACAACATTATTCCTCGACTTCAGCTATTGTTGAGGAATGATGGTGGACATATTGAGCATTTCCTTTGAAGAACATCGTCTTTGCTTTGTCTTACTTTGTTATGCTAATTATTGCTATTCTGATAAGATGAAGCGCCATCTGTCGGACATTTTTTGAACTTTCGTATTTTTTTTTTCTAATAAAAGCCCGTGTCATTCCAAGCATGTGTATCAATTTGTCCCTCTCTATCTACATTATTCCGTGATTTATTCAGTTTTCAAATTTGTACTGACTTTTTGATCGCCCAGTATATGTAAGGCCATTGATAATGCTTTTCAAATAATGAAGGAGAAACGCGAATTTTTGTTTTATTCAGTTGTAATTAAACTATCTAAAGTAATAATTATAAACATAATATCACGTTGTATCTGAAAGTTATTGAATTTACCAAAATATGTTCTGTTTGTCGTTGGTTACAAAAACGACCCACAATGGTCTTTCCAAAATTCCATATAACACTGCGTTACCACTTTGTCAATGTTTAACTCCTAACAAGTCTGAAATTTAGAGTCTTTACGCTAAACTATCAGTTTAATAAGTCAGAGCTGCAAAATACTAACACGAATTCTTTACAAACGAATGGAAAAATTGGTAGAAGCCGACCTCGGGGAAGATTAGTTTGGATTCCGTAGAAATGTTGGAACACGTGAGGCAATACTGACCCTACGTCTTATCTTAGAAGAAAGATTAAGGAAAGGCAAACCTACGTTTCTAGCATTTGTAGACTTAGAGAAAGCTTTTGACAATGTTGATTGGAATACTCTCTTTCAAATTTTGAGGGTGGCAGGGGTAAAATACAGGGAGCGAAAGGCTATATACAATTTGTACAGAAAGCAGATGGCAGTTATAAGAGTCGAGGGGCATGAAAAGGAAGCAGTGTTTGGGAAGGGAGTGAGGCAGGGTTGTAGCCTATCCCCGATGTTATTCAATCTGTATATTGAGCAAGCAATAAAGGAAACAAAAGAGAAGTTCGAAGTAGGTATGAAAATCCATGGAGAAGAAATAAAAACTTTGAGGCTCGCCGATGACATTGTAATTTGTCAGAGACAGCAAAGGACTTGGAAGAGCAGTTGAACGGAATGGACAGTGTCTTGAAAGGAGGGTATAAGATGAACATCAACAAAAGCAAAACGAGGAAAATGGAATGTAGTCGAATTAAGTCGGGTGATTTTGAGGGAATTAGGTTAGGAAATGAGACAAAGTAGTGAAGGAGTTTTGCTATTTGGGGAACAAAATAACTGATGATGGTCGAAATAGAGAGGATATAAAATGTAGACTGGCAATGGCAAGGAAAGCGTTTCTGAAGAAGAAAAATTTGTTAACATCGAGTATCGATTTAAGTGTCAGGAAGTCGTTTCTGAAAGTATTTGTATGGAGTGTAGCCATGTATGGGAGTGAAACGTGGACGATAAATAGTTTAGACAAGAAGAGAATAGAAGCTTTCGAAATGTGGTGCTACAGAAGAATGCTAATGAGGAGGTATTGAATAGAATTGGGGAGAAGAGGAGCTTGTGGCACAACTTGACTAGAAGAAGGGATCGGTTGGTAGGGCATGTTCTGAGACATCGAGGGATCACAAAATTAGTATTGGAGGACAGCGTGGAGGGTAAAAATCGTAGAGGGAGACCAAGAGATGAATACACTAAGCAGATTCAAAAGGATATAGGCTGCAGTTGGTACTGGGAGATGAAGAAGCTTGCACAGGATAGAGTAGCATGGAGAGCTGCATCAAACCAGTCTCAGGACTGAAGACCACAACAACAACAACAACAACAACAACAACAACGCTAAACAATAATAAAAAAAACCTCAAATTCACGTATTTTATAGTTTTCCACGGTATAAATAAACATTAAAATTTTTTTCTTAATCTTAATTGTGGAGGCGTTATGGATTTTGAGGGAAATTTTTGCGTCGAGGTTTCTACTTTATAACTGGCAGGAACATTGCTTTGGGCAGCAGAAGTGTCACACGGAAGGCGACAATGCCGCAACCCCGTTAGTGGAAGCAGACAAGCGCGCTCGCTGTAAAATGCCAACTTTTTTCTTTTTTTTTTTTTTAAATCGGGCTGTTGTTTTGAGAGCTAAAAGCGGAGCAGCTCTCAGACACATTTCCTGCCACTGTGGAGCTCTCTGTGAGTTTCCACGTAATTTGCCGCTCGCGTTCTTTCTGTTCCGCGGGAACGTCTTTACGGAGCGGACGTCGGCGGCGCGTAATGAGGTGGGCCAGGCAGCTCGCGGAACTGCTCCAGAGCGGCGGCGGACGCGTCTCCAGCGCCGCTTCCTGGAAGCGGACGTGCCGGCGCGACGCGGTCCGCCACGTGCGGCGGCTGCCACGCAGCCCGCACCCACTGTGCGTGCGTGAGATATCGATTCAGGTCCGCCGGCGGCAGCGCCACGCCGCGGCGGGCGTGCGACGCCCGCTCCGCTCGTTATGTTAATTTTTGTCCCGGCGTAATTACACGCTGTTAGCGAAGAGTCGCGCGTGCGAGCAGACGAGCGCGCACGAGGATTAGCAGCTGGCGCGCGCGCCCGCCAGGAGCCCAGTGCGCTGCTCCGACTGCTGGCTTCCAAAGCAATGCGACCATCTGGTGCGCACCATCACTAACTGAACGCTCGCGCCAGATTCAGATCACTGTTTCCTATTGCTTTTACCTAGGGGAACAAGTACTGAAATACAATGGCAGAAATGGGAAATCTTGCATCCTCAATACGTTAACTGCACGCTACCAAACTAATACTCAAGTTTTATGGAGGTAACTAAAAGAAAGACAGTTGAGTATTCCATCCACCGAACAGTAGTCGTATATAATGAAATAAAAGAAATTAAATTTCTTCACCGGTTTTGGGACACTTCGTGCCCTTCTTCAGAAAGCTGTACAGGAAAATACACCTCAAATAAGAAATCAGAAGAATATTAAAATTAAGGACGAAAAGTTAAAAAAATATTTGTTAAGTAAAACTGTGAACCCTTTGAATTATTGTTATTTCCGCAGAATGCGAGACTCGCTGTAAGGTGGCGTGGTCTCCTGACCTTCATTTCTTACATATTCCGTCCTCACAATCGTATTCTGCACATCAAGACGCTTCATTCGAATCCAAACTCGATAAGGTAGAGACAATTTTGTATGAATTCATGAAAGTGATATGCAAATCTAATAAGTAAATCGCAAATCCGCACCGAGGTTGAAAAAGTCGAGGCTGGCGTACAGAACATGACGGCCACAGGAATTTTCGTTCTAAAGAGGAAACCAGCCCGCTGGGAAGACCGTCCTTTCAGAGGACTGGGTCAACAACATACCTACTTTGGCCAAAGCGACCGCCCAGAAGGAAGACAGCTTTTGCCAGAGCGAAGGGATAACGACTCCCATGTTCGACTTATAAGCAAATTCCGCTAAATTGTATGGGAGCGCCCAGAAGACCCATTTTTTCACGGAACGACTGCGTAGTTACGGAGTTCTCACAGGAGGGCAGTATACGCCTAAAAGAGATGCTACAGATTTCCGCATTGGTCGACTTAAACGAAACGTCATTCTCCCGTTTAAAAAGAGCAACGCTGATTGGCGGAATATTTCTTACGCAGAGAGTCAGAGGGAAGACAGCGAATGATATACCCTTGCAACCTTTCCAGAAAAAGGGGCCGTTACGTTGTCGCTCTTGGAGCGGGAACACGTAACGAGAGCGAGTGCGCTCGTACGTGTATGCAAAGAGCGAGGAACAAAGTCTCTCCTCAGTACTTCACTGGGAGACACCTCTGTCGTTAGCAAATCGGAGTGACACTCTGTATTGAGTTGCTCGCTATTAAGCGTTGTTCACTGTGTTGGCCGCCACACTTATTCTGCAGTGTGAACACAGACAGAGTACTAGTTAAACGCCTGCGAGCGAGTACTTAGTGGCATCGCAGTGGACTGGTTATCCGACCAGTGTACCACACCAATAGTTATTCTAGGGGCGGATAGGAGTCCTTGACGTCATCAAGGCGTAGGGAGAGTTTGATTGGCGAAGATCAATCCAGATAGAAAGAGATAGTTGTGTTGTCAGCAGCGAGTGACGCAGGCAGCAGTCGTCGCAGTTCACGGTATTGTGCGCTACAGCGAATGGGAGCCCCATCTGTCATCCATAACAGTCACTCCATTACACTTCTCACGCGAGAACCTTGGCCGTACCTAGAAAAGTTATTCAAGTTGTGTAGGCGCGGCTCTCAGCCATTCTGCCGAGTAAATAACATTCTTAAAGAAAAGGAAGAAAAGGACCTTTCTATACTTTGTAAAATAATAGCATTCCTATACATAAGAGGCAATCTACTGTTCTGAAAAGAGTCCGGAAATTTATTAACTTATAAGAAAATGTTTCACTTGATTTCTCAGAATTTTTGCAATAAATAGTATTTCTCGTTCATTTAATGTTTTTTCTAACACTAACTAGCAATACTCCAAAATGTGAGAAAATCAGTGGAAAATATATTTATGTAAAAATTCTGCAAAAACGATATTCCAATTTATTTAGTTCAAACCAACCATGAAGACCTGATGTTGGATTATCAACTTCAAGAGTCAGAGCTCTAGACAAAAAGAACTGGAGACAACTCAACATAACAAGGTAAGTAACCTTGAAAACTTGTTTCAACTTCGCTCCTCTCAAATTTTGATGAAGGGCTTTGCTTATTAATTACTTGGACTGTGCAGTGTTTAATGTGGACAATAGATGACAGAAGGAAGGAGCGGGAGGGGGGGGGGGGGGAGATTACAAGTGCATACAGCAAAATGAAATGGTCTTAAAAATATAGCCGTCCGTGGTGGGCGAGCGGTTCTAGGCGCTACAGTCTGGAACCGCGCGACCGCTACGGTCACAGGTTCGAATCCTGCCTCGGGCATGGATGTGTCTGATGTCCTTAGGTTAGTTCGGTTTAAGTAGTTCTAAGTTCTAGGGGACTTATGACCTCAGAAGTTGAGTCCCATAGTGCTCAGAGCCATTTGAACCTTTTGAACCTAAAAATATATGTAGGAGCAATAAATAATACAACACTGAATCCATTAATACAATAGGAGTTCTTAGATGCCTACTTGTAGTTCACAGTCTCTGCATAAAACTAGTGCAAAGAAGCGAAACAAAAAGTGGAGACATGAACCGATCAGCCAATGACATGCATATCTTGAGAATGGTCTCACAGTGGGGGTGAAAGTACGATAAAATAATAAAACAAAGTAACTATAGCTGTCATCGGGCATAAACAAAATAGTAATCTCCATACCACTGTAGCCAGGTCAGTAGTATGTTTGTAAGGTATCTGTTAAAGTGTTTTTTTGCCGACGCGATTCGCATCCTTTATTGGCCTATAATACATGTTTATTTTTATACATATAATAAATGTATTATGTAGTAGCTACAGTACGTTACTATGTTAGATTTTGTCATGTTTTTCTCTTGTTTTTCAGGCCAGAAACAACATTTGTAGCACAAATTTCGTGATGTTAAAGTATCGTTCGGTGCTACTTGCGATTTTCAGTGTCGTTACTCCACATCTGTGGTCCTGGAAATAAGTTAATTCGGTCTCCATGCTCCAGCTAGCCAATTTAAAGGATTTTTTCCACCTACATTTATTACAACACAAAACTTGTATTTTTCATTTTGTGATCAACATGTTTGTGTTTACAGAGTGTAATATATTGTTACAGTTTCGTCAACTGTCGCTCTGTGTTTATTTCTCGTTTTTTGTTTGCGTTGTGTGTGTGTGGTTTGATATTTTTCATTTGTTTTGATCATTGCTTGTGAGAGTGATTTTTTTTTTAATAAGTGGGTGGGTGTCTCTCTCTCTCTCTCTCTCTCTCTCTCTCTCTCTCTCTCTCTCTCTGTGTGTGTGTGTGTGTGTGTGTGTGTGTGTGTGTGTGAGAGAGAGAGAGAGAGAGAGAGAGAGAGAGAGAGCTGGGGTGAGAGGAAGATTCATTAATTATTTAAGGAAGAAATAATGATAAAACTGCAAAAAATGTTGGTAAACTTTCACACTGATGTGACTTTATTTTCAGTATTTCCAAAGAGAAAAAGACATTCGTACCATTTATTGACAAACAGCCAACATGGATTCAGAAAACACCGCTCTTGCGGAACATGATTGTCTATTTATTCTCAAGAAGTAATGATTGCTATCGACAAGGGATGTGAAATTTATCCATATTTTCAGATTTCCGGAAGGTTTTTGATACCGTTCCTCACAAGCGACTTGCGTGCCTACGGACTATCGACTCAGTTGTGTGACTGGATTCGTGATTTCCTGTCAGAAATGTCACAGTTCGTAGTAAATGACGGGAAGTCATCGGGTAAAACAAAAGTGATAACTGGTGTTCCCCAAAGAATTGTTATAGGCCCTCTGGTGTTCCTGCTCTACACAAACGATTTAGGTAACAATCTGAGCAGCTCTCTTAGACTGTTTGCAGACGATGCTGTCATTTACCGTCTTGTAAAGTCATTCAGATGATCAAAACTAATTACAAAATGATTCAGATAATAAATCTGTATGGTGCGAAAAGTGGCAATTGACTATAAAAATGAAAAACGTGAAATCATCCGGCTGAGTGGTAAAATGAATCCGCTAAATTTCGGTTAAAAGATAAATCACACAAATCTGAAGACTGTGAATACAACTAAATATTTAGGAATTACGGTTACGAGTTGCTTAAATTGGAGCGATCGGATAGATAATGCGGGAAAAGCAAACCAAATACTGCGATATGTTGGCAGAACGCCTAGGCAATGCACTAGGTCTACTAAAGAAACTGCTTACACTGTTCTTGTCCGCCCCCTTCTAGAGTACTGCTGTGCAGTGTGGGATCCGCATCAGATAGGCCTGACGGAGGACATTGAAAAAGTTCAAAGAAGGATAGTTCATTTTGTTTTATCGCGAAATAGGGGGGAGAGAGCCACGGATATGATACACCAGTTTGTGTGCGAATGATTCAAATAATTCATAGAGTGGCGTCTTGCTGCTGCTGTCCTCTGTCCTAAGACTAGTTTGACGCAACTCAGATCGCTAGTCTGTCCTCCTACAATCTACGTTCATCTGGACCTGGTTACTATATTCAAACCATCATCTCTGTCTGTAATTTTTACTCTTCGCACTTCCCTCGAATGATTCCTAGATGTCTCACAATATTTCTGTCAACCGATTCCTTCTTTTAGTCAGATCGTGACACAAGTTTCTTTTCTCCTCAATACTATTCTGTACCACCTCATTATTTATGTTACCTACCCATCTAACCTTCAGTATTCTTCCGTTGCACCACACTCGAAAGCTTCTACTGTCTGAACAGATTATCGTCCACGTTCCACTTCCATGCCAATCTGTCCTCCAGATCAATACTTCCAGAAAAAGACTTTCTACTACTCACCTTCGTGTTCGATGTTCAAAAATTCTTCGTTTTCGGGAACACGTTTCTGCTACTGCCAGTGTGGATTTTGTATCCCATCTTCTCTGTCATCAACTTTCCAGTACCCTCGTCACAGAAGTCAGCCGCCTGTGCTTTCCCCCAATTCCCTACGCTGGTCTGCAGCTCCTTGTCTGGGCCAAAATTCTGTCGTCTTAACCAGCGGTTCATGTGAGTAAATAGGCTAAAATTGCAGGGAACCAAGTCCGGGCTGTATGGCGGTCTATCAAACACTTACCATCGAAAAGGCTGGGGGAGCGTCTTTGTTGCAGCTGCAGTGTGCGGCCGAGGATTGTCACGAAGAGGGACAATGCAAGATGACAACATTCGTCTTCTCTTGTTCTGAATTGTTCTTCGAAAACGTTGAAGAGTCACGCTGTTTGGTGCTGCAGTGATGGTCGTGACAGATTCTATGAATTCTACCAACCAAACTTCTCATCTGTCTCAGAACACAGTAGCCATACACTTGCTGATGAAGAAGATTCACCTGCACTTCCTTATTTTACTTGTGCAATGCCAATGCGACATGGTTTGGATACTCTTCTGTTTTTACACTTTCGATATGGACCCGTAACTCGTACCTTGTGACAATTGCGTTCTAAAAATCCTCTGCTTCATCATGATAGCGCTGGAGAGACGTTAAGGCGGCTCCGATTCCCTGTGTTTTGTGATGACCGGGCAGCATCTTGGGAACCTTTCTCGCACAGAGGTTGCTGTAATAAAGGCTCTCACTCACTATGGTATACAGAGTAGACCTACAAATATCGATAAACGAATCGCTCTACACAGGAACTGTTAACCGACGAATTTCTCGAATCGCCTGATCTACTCTCTGAACAAGATCGTCGGCTGACACACTATTCTTTCCATGACCGCCTGCGTCACGAACGTCTGTACGTCCTGCTGCAAAGTTCCTGCACCACTGCCGCACCCGGGGCTGTCCTGGAGGGACTGGAACGAGGAAAATTACTCGCTCCCACACGGGACAGAACTCAGAACCTCCAACGTCGGAGCCCAGAGCTCTATCCACTAGACCACCACGGCGGCGTTGCTATGAATGATTATAGAATTCTAAGATCGTAGACACTGAAATCTACAGGCGATACAAATCCAAATACTTTCGAATAATTGCTCGAAATGTGCCTGCCAGCTTCACGTACCTACCCGACGAACGGGTCCCAACCGACAACTTAACACGCTATCATTAAATTAGACATTGCAGGAAGACGGCTGATGTATCCTAGAACAGTGGCGAGCTGGCCGGAGTGGCCGTGCAGTTGTAGGCGCTACAGTCTGGAACCGAGCGACCGCTACGGTCGCAGGTTCGAATCCTGCCTCGGGCATGGATGTGTGTGATGTACTTAGGTTAGTTACGCTTAAGTAGTTCTACGTTCTAGGTGACTGATGACCACAGTTGTTAAGTCCCATAGTGCTCAGAGCCATTTGAACCATTTATTAAGACCGTTCGGCTACCCCGCACGGTGGCGTACTCAGTGTGCGCTTCTCCGACCTCTCGTACGATCTGAATAAAAAGTTGTTGCTACAAAGTTACAGCTCTTTTTACTTCCGGCGAGTGCAAAACAAGGTCGACTGCCACAACAATTTGTTCAACCCCTACAATTTGCATTTGAAACAGTTTAATCACCTGATATTTAAATGATCAATTAAAACTACTGTTTATTCAGAAATATGACCTTTGTTTCTCCCAGCCACAAGCTCCCTGGCCTTCGCACACCTGGCACTGTAGCGCAAAGTGTGAACAGGTGTTCCGACGAGGCTGCCACGTTGGTAACTTGCCAGCCTATAGGGCGTGGCTTCTGATTTAAAACATAAATCAACTTAGCTCTGTATACGCCTACGCGGATCGATTTGACTTTCAAATAAATTTTTGGCACTCAATTATAGAAATGACCACTTGGTCTGGCACATTAATCTCTATCAGATGGTTCCACGTCCACATATCGTGATTTAATATTCACGCAGGGTCAACTCGAATTCCCCAAACAGAATTTGGGAAGTTGTTAATGGGTGTTTTCAGGGTATCTAGCCATCATGACAGCTGAGCACAGGAGCGGCGAAACGAGCAATATCTATGCATTTAATCGCCCCCACGCATTGTACACATCAAAGACATGCCACCACTTCGAGAGTGTACGGTGAGTACTTCAATTCAGACAGAACAGCAGTAGTAGATAAACTGCCAAGGGGAGTATTACGTTGACGACATGAGCTGCCTTCGACTATCGACTAACAGAGAATATGTGGTGGCCACAGGGTGCAGCATATCACTAGCCAATTAATTGCCGGACAACAGTGACCGACGAGCTGTAATACTATTAAGAACATCCTCTTTAATGCGGAAAACACTAAGGTTAGAGGGTCTCGGGAAAACAAAAGAAATGCTTCAGTCACAAAGGGTGCAGGCCGAACACAGGCAGAAAGTAGATACGGGAACCATCGGTATAACAGTTGTAAATTGTCGTAGCTGTGTTGTGAAAGTACCAGAGCTCCAAGCGCTAATAGAAAACACTAATGCTCAAATCGTTACAGGCACTGAAAACTGGCTAAAGCCGGATATAAGCTCAGCCGAAATTTTTGCGAAAGGATAGGCTAAACACAGTTGGTGGTGGGGTGTTTGTCGCTTCCAGAAGTAGTTTATCTTATCGCAAAATTGGAGTACATAGTTCGAGCAGTTAGTTCATGGCCCCATGCGAATAGTAAACGGTTGTGAAAACACGCTTGACCTCTTAGCAACAAATAATACTGAGTTGGTAACGAGCATCAAAACGGATAAAGGGATTAGTGAACACAGGGCTGTCGCAGCGAGACTGAATATTGTAACCCCCAAATCTTCCCAAAATAAACGAAAAATATATTTATTCAAAAACACAGATAAAAATTTTCTTGACGCCCCCCTGAGAGACAATCTCCATTCCTTCCAAATTAATAATATAAGTGTAGACCAGATGCGGCGTAAATTCAAAGAAATAGTATCGGCAGCAATTGAGAGATTTATACCAAATAAATTAACAAACGACGGAGCTGATCCTCCTCGGTATACAAAACGGGTCAGAACACTGCTGCAGAAACAACGAAGCTAATATGCCAAATTTAAACAGACGCAAAATCCCCAAGTTAGGCGGTCTTTTACAGAAGCTCCAAATTTAGCGCGGACTTCAATGCAAGGTGCTTGTCACAGTTTCCACAACGAAACTTTGTCTCGAAACCTGACAGAAAATACAATGTGTTTCTGGTCGTATGTGAAGTATGTTAGCGGCAAGAAACAATCAATGGCTTCTCTGAGCGATAGCAATGGAGATACTATCGAATACAGTGCTGCGAAAGCAGAGTTACTAAACACAGCCTCCCGAAATGCCTTCCCAAAAGAAGACAAAGCAAATATTCCAGAATTTGAATCAAGAACAGCTGCCAACATGAGTAACGTAGAATTAAATGTCCTCGGAGTAGTGAAGCAACTTAAATCACTCAACAATAGGAAGTCTTCTGGTCCAGGCTGTATACCAATTAATTTCCTTTTAGAGTATGCTGATGCATTAGCTCCATACTTAACAATCATATAACCGTTCGCTCGACGGAAGATCCGTACCAAAAGACTGGAAAGTTACACAGGTCATACCAATATTCAAGAAAGGTAGTGGGAGTAATCCACTTAACTACAGGTCCATATCATTAATGTCGATATGCAGCAGGAGTTTAGAACATATATTACTTCGAACATAATGAATTCCCTGGAAGAAAACGGTCTATTGACACACATTCAACATGGGTTTAGAAATCACCCTTCTTGTGAAACAAAAGAAGTGTTAAGAGCTATTGACAAGGGATTTCATATCTACTCCGTATTTCTGGATTTCCGGAAGGCTTTTGACACTGTACCACACAAGCGGCTTGTACTGAAATTGCATGCTTATGGAATATCGTCTCAGCTATGTGATTGGATTTGTGACTTCCTGTCAGAGAGGTCGCAGTTCGTAGTAGTGGACGGAAAGTCATCGACTAAAATCAAGGTGATTTCTGGCGTTCCCCAAGGTAGTGTTATAGGCCTTTTGCTGTTTCTTATCTATATAAACGATTTGGTAGACAATCTGAGCAGCCTTCTTAGGTTGTTTGCAGATGACGCTGTCGTTTATTGACTAATAGAGTCATCAGAAGATCAAAACAAATTACAAAATGATTTAGAATAGTTATCTGAATGGAGCGAAAATCGGCAGTTCACCCTAAATAAGGGGAAGTGTGAAGTCACCCACATGAGTGCTAAAACTAATTCGTTAAACTTCGGTTGGACGATAAATCAGTCTAATCTAAAGGCCGTAAATTCAACTAAATACCTACGAATTACGATTACGAACAACTTAAATTGAAATGTATACATAGCATAAAATATTGAGGGGAAGGCTAACCAAAGACTGCGTTTTATTGGCAAAACGCTTAGAAAATGTGACAGCTCTGCTAAGGAGATTGCCGACACTACCCTTGCACGTCCTCTTTTAGAATACTGCTGTGCGGTGTGGGAACCTTACCAGATAGGACTGTTAGAGTACATCGAAAAAGTTGAAATAAAGGCAGCACGTTTCGTATTATTGCCAAATATGGGTAAGAGTGTAACTGAAATGATACAGAATTTGGGCTGGACATGATTAATAGAAAGGCATTTTTAGTTACAACGGAATCATCTCACGAAATTCCAATCACCAACTTCCTCCTCCGAATGCGAAAATATTTTGTTGACACGGACCTAGATAGGGAGAAACGATCACCACTATAAAATAATCCTAAATCAGACCTCGTACGGAAAGATACAGGTGTTCGCTCTTTCCGCGCGCTGTACGAGATTGGAACAATAGAGAATTGTGGTGGTTCGATGAACCCTCTGTTGGGCACTTAAATGTGATTTGCAGAGTATCGATGTAGATGTAGATGAAGCACAGTCCCGTACGGGTATGGCTGCTTGCTTCATGCCGCGGGTCGGAAGGAGTAGAATGATGGGAGGAATATTCTTCTCACACCAAAACCTCCAGATGTCAAACACTCAGATGGGTAACAAACTTTGTATGTAGATAATCAACCAAAACACGAATTTAGTTTGTGCTGTGTGCTTTCGCATTTTGTAGCAATGTTCTTTTGATAGTCGGCTTTCGAAACGTTAGTTGAAAGTAGCAAACTTACAGAGTACAGTTGTACAGACAAGTGTAGTGTTCTGTTGGACATGTGCGACAAAAGAGACACAGCTCCTGATGAAGCAGCTAGTACATTTGCAGCTTCACAGAATAAACCTAAACAATCGGAACAATAGAATAAAGAAACAACTGCATCACAAGTGCAAAAGTATTCACGCAGTAAAAACAGTATCATCATTGGGATGTGAACCGAAGACCTTCCGTAAGACTATCTAACGCTCTACCATCTTCCCCACAGCAGCTCTGCATGTTAGTCACAGTTATGCTCTTCCTGCGCTCCGTAGTTCTGGTGTTACTTTTAATTAACGTTTAGCACGTTCTGCTAGATGACAGCACACAGTACGAACTAAATAGGCGTTTAGGTTGATACTCTATAAACATACCATGTTTGGTACCGATTTGAGTGTCTGACATCTGGAGGTCTGAATGTCAGCAAAGATAAAATGTCAGTCGTCAGCTGCACAAGAAAGCCTTTTATTTGATTCACCTTACCGGTTTAGTGAGTTTAAACTGTGATCTTCAGAAGTGATATTGGCTCAAAGCACTGGTAAGCCACCATCCCAATAAGGGTCTGCAGGTAATGTCGTTTGCTACAGAATCAACAAAATAGAGTGACATCGCTAAAAAATGTATAATACGTGCGTTGAGCAGCAACATTTAACTGCCAAATTCACACTGTACACAATGCGTGCGACGCATGATCTCGGACACACTGGACCGGTCGCCTTAGAGGACACGTGATCGATTACTTAGGGGATGATAATTCTGACGTTCTGTACTGGAACGTTGTCTGGACGATGTACCGCGGTCCGCAGATTCCAGGGTGTTGCAGATCTCGTGCTGACTCACATCTTCATGCCCATCGAGACGACAAGAGATTGGTGAGCATTTTGTGCAGCACCGTCTCGTCACGGAGGAGTTTACTATTTAGTAACGGTACACCGACATCACAAAGCCGTTAGATTCAAATTCCTAGGATAGGTCCTTTTCACTTCAGTTCGGACAACCAACCACTGGATAGTATAATTCAGATTCGTTTATTCACATCTTTGGCGGAATGTGCAGTCTGAATCCATATTCTTTCCTGGACGTCGCAACTGCGCTGAATAATTGTCTATTATATTATATTCGTAAAGTCAGTATGTCAGTTTTCTTGTACACGAAGAAGAACTTTTCTAATAAATCACCAGTTGGATTTGATTTGAATCTCATTTAAAATACATAATGTCCCGTCATCATGTTTTAATTATAGGTTACTTTTAAAATATAGTTATTAATTGATTCTATAGCAATTCCCCACCTGAACACGTCATGTTAAGGCCAAATTTCAGATAGCGGATTTCCACTGTGTTAAGTGTATCAACATTGGATCTTGAGGGAGTGTATCGGTATCTACATAGTCTCTGAGCCTGGTAACGATTTCCAAGTTCACACACGTGGGGCATTGTAGTGTTATCCCTGTGAAAGCGTGGGAACGTTTTCTAAACGTTTGCGAATCGTGTAACTAAGGCGAAACATGGATACCAGCCCGTTATTCACCTAGTCAGATGTGGGAAACCGTCTAAAAATCACAAAAATGGCTCTGAGCACTATGCGACTTAACTTCTGAGGTCATCAGTCGCCTAGAACTTAGAACTAATTAAACCTAACTAACGTAAGGACATCACACACATCCATGCCCGAGGCAGGATTCGAACCTGCGACCGTAGGGTCGCTCGGCTCCAGACTGTAGCGCCTAGAACCGCACGGCCACTCCGGCCGGCTCCTAAAAATCACATCCAGGCTGTCCGGCATACAGTTCTTTGTCGTTAATCCACTGGGCGGATTAGATCTGCGGCTAGAGTGCCTTGCAGAATCTCCTAAGTGTTGTGCTAACACGCGAGGCTTTCCGGGTGGGTAGAGCGATGGCGGGAATGTACCCACTGAAAGCTCGGCGCGTGGATAAATATCGCTTGAACTGACGATACGATGTTTATACATGAAACGTGCACGTCGGTAACCACATGAGACGATGCATCCCATTCACCAAAATGGAAACGGTCAGGTTTGTTTTGTAGGTATTCCCATGCGGTGGATAGCATGGAGCCCTCGTTGTTTCTCTGCGAAAGGTTTAGAAAGCTACTGTCCGACCGCATGCATCCGTCTGTTTTTCTACAGTACCTGCAGGCGACCTTTCCTCTCTGTGTCAGATCAACTGAACGATTCTCAGTCATTGTGTCTAGCGATGTCTCGAAATTGCACAATATTTCAACGAGTTTGATGCTCCACGTATTCATGTGCGATCCATGGAGATCCGTAGTGGTTTTTCAGTTCTCCCAGGTCACCCGACTCAATCCTAATAAGCGTACCTGGGATACCATCGAGCGAGACATGAGCGCCTTTTATGCAGCTCTGAACTATGATCCCGAGTTCCAAACGGCATTTCAATGCCATACCAGGACGCCCCTCTACAGTCACAGGGACGAGAGGGATACACAGTTCATCTGCAACACACACTATTTTTCATACAGTCGCTCAGAGATCGTTTGAATCCCCACGAATACCAATCGTAGTTATTATGATCATTTGCGTTCGTGCGAACGACTGTTTGTCATAGCTGCTCTAGTACGTGAAACCTTACCGCTCCCTATGTTTCGTTTAGAGCTGTGTTAGACATCTTCACAGATGCTCGTGGTTCCGCCGAGTCTTACCGACTCTCAGCGGGATCTCGAGGACCTCTGAAGATATCCAGGCAGATTTTGACGAAACATTCGGAACGGAAGTGTTCCACGAACCACGACCATACGACCCGGAAGATTCACCAGCATCTAAGACATCCAGTCGTGAATGCGTTCATTGTTTGATTGTTTGTAACCTGCACAACGTACAATGAAAAGTCTTTATTCCTATTGGCAGACTGATTTCACCAACTTAATGGATAGCATGTGTGTGCGTGTGTGTGTGTATGGGCGGGGGGGAGGGAGGGAGGGAGGGGGGAGGGAAGGGGGTAACTGTAGAAGGAGCACAGTAAGCCGTTTCAGATGGATGTAGGTTACAGTAATAATGCGACGAATCTTGTACAGGATAGACCTGTGTGCAGAACTGAGTCAAACCAGTCTTCTGACTGAAAAACGTAACAAACAACCCCCAAAACGTGACAGTGAACGCCATCAGTAGCGCTCATTCATGGTACCTATGAAAGTTTTTATGTATTTATTTGATGTACCTCTGGGTACGCCAATACAGCCACTTACAATTACAAGCTTGTCTTTCGATCGAAAGAATCAGTCCTTTTCCACATGTTGATGACTAATGTAAATTTCACTGACGTTAACAGTAACAAATAAGTATACTAGGCAGAATGTATCTGTTTCTTAAGAAATTAGTTTCTAAATAAGAGAGATAAGGACACACACACACACACACACACACACATACACATACACACACAAACAAACTAACTGACTAACTAATCTGTTTTAATTTAATGCCAGGTGTGCACCTGACAGACAGAATATGCAGTGCCTGTACATAAGTAGGTCTGAGAACGACTTAATGTGTTTGGAGCAGTGATTCTATTACTGCGCGAGTAAAAAGAGAAAAGGAGACACGCGATCCGGAGCTTTTTGAAATACGGAGCACATTTCCTTCAGCTGATTGTTAGGGTCTGAAACCGGTTTCTTTTAATTGGGACTGGCTTATAGATCTAAAAGAACTTGCGGGCGTCGTAGGCCATCGTAAGCCTACCGTGGCACCAGACTGCAGCTACGCTACACGGGGGGGCAGCTCTAGCAGCTGCGAGAGAGGTGGCACAACTGGAAGTACAGTTGGGGGGGGGGGGGGGGGGGAAGGAGGAGGGGGGGAGACACGCAGGCGACGCGACGCGACTGCCATATGCCGGCGGGTCGGCCACATTTAAGTTTCGCGCGAAATATTACCACTGTCTGCCGGAGACATAAAACGTGCTCTCCCAGCTCTCTCCGTAACAAAGTTAATTAGGAAGTTGTGTGCAGGAAGTGGCGGAAAGAGCCACTCGCAGCGCTGTAGGCGCGGCCTTGTCGTGTTCTGCCCGACCCCGCCGTGTTCCGCCGTGCCGCGACGCACGAGTCTAGTCCTTCGCAACAGCAAACCTGCGCGAGGTGCAACAGCTGGCCGAAATGTTTTGCTTCGATTCGCGCTATAGTCACGCCAACACTCGCCGCGTCTTCGGCTCCTGCTGAGAAAATCTGTACGCACGTCCATTGGCCCACTCCACATGCAGAAAACTGGCAAATAAACAGCGAATACAGGGAAGACTGATTAACTCGCCTTTTGGTGTTATTTCATGTGGCCGTAAGTGCCCCTCCACTGTTTTGTCGTGCATCGTACGCAAGTTTATGACTTTTAACTGACGCAGATATCAGGTGTTGCAAAACTCCGTATTCAGTTTTCATGGATGTTCACGCAGCAGGTTATCCATACTTTTATCTTCTCCCTTTCCTGCTACTACCAGTGGCTATCCACGGTAAGTTTCTTCATGGTCTGAGTTTCCTCAGATAGGCCATCTGTATCCCGCAAAGTAATTAGGAGTCTGAAAGACAGATGAGAGATACTGGAGGCAATAAAGGTGTGAGGTCGAGTCGTCAGCTCTGTCTGCGTCACTCAGTAGGCACAGCAAATTGCCCGCGAAAAGCAAAGGTTACTGGCTCGTGTCTCGTTTGGCACCCAGGTTAATCTGCCAGAAAGTTTCACCACTATCCATGTTTTTTCGATCCTCCTGTAATTCTTCTGAGATGCTCGAAATATTCCTCTGTTCCCTCGGGTGGTTGCTCGCTGTCGTGTACGTACAGTAGTCCGTCAATGACACTCGATCGCAAATGCTATATGGTTTGTAGCCCACATATTTGAAGAGGAACTAAAAATGCCCCGAATGTACTCTCGTAAGTTGTCCAAACACAGTTTGTCCATTGCTAAAATAAGTTCGTATTTAGACATGGAATAGAGATTCAGTGACGACTACAAAGAATAGCCGAACTCTTCAGTTAGCACTTGTAAAACATAAAGTGCTCCGTTTATCATTCGTCTGTAGATAGTGTCTTTGTAGCTAATGTTAAACTGAATAACACGAAACATTGTAGATTACGTACTGCAGTAACTTTCCGCCTTCCTGCTTCGTTCCTGAACAGTGCTCTCTAAAAGCCCTAATTTCTCTAACCATTCTCTCGTGATCATTAGGCGAAATATAAACTGGAGGAAACAGTTTCATTCTAGTTTCGTACTGGAAAGTCATCTCTCCAAATTTTGCGAATAAAGCTCTCCGTGATGTATAGTTCACTAAACATTTACTTGAAAATTATACTGGCTTTCGGGTCGTGCCCATACAGCCATCTCAATCGTTGCACGTCAGTTATGATGATATGAAGATGAGGACAGCACAGCACCCAGTCCCCGAGCGGAGAAAATCTGCGACCCGCCGGGAATCGAACCCAAGCCCCATTGGTTAGCAATCCGTCACGCAGCTACAGAGGCGGACAAAATCTTACGTCTACCAAACATATCCGTGACGAAGATTGTAGCTCGTCTCTGAATCTTCTCTACCTGTTCCGCACATGAAACACACTTCGGATACATCTCAGTCTCGCACATACCTTTCTCATGGCTAAACATATGTGTCAGATGATTTACGTGGTTGTTCTACGTAACATCATTCCTGGGAGCTACTCACAAATTTGTGACTAATAATCAGTACATTTATTAGTATTGCAGAAAACATGGATACCACGATTTTGTTATGATAAATTAATATATTTAGCTTGAAAGAGTGTTTTACTTTTTACGCTGTTTATTGATTTAGAAATTTTATTGCTTTCATTTCTTTAGTGAAATTTTTTAAGAAATAAAAAGTTAATAAAAAATGGTTCAAATGGCTCTGAGCACTATGGGACTCAACTGCTGAGGTCATTAGTCCCCTAGAACTTAGAACTAGTTAAACCTAACTAACCTAAGGACATCACAAACATCCATGCCCGAGGCAGGATTCGAACCTGCGACCGTAGCGGTCTTGCGGTTCCAGACTGCAGCGCCTTTAACCGCACGGCCACTTCGGCCGGCAAAAAGTTAATAGCAGACAGAAAATTTTGGAGCAAAATCCACAGGTATAGGGCAGAAAGAAAATAAAAATATATTAATAATAAAGCAAGGATCGAAGTTGCAGATTCGTGAATGCAGAAACAGAGTTTTGGAAGGGAATTTCATGTCTTACTTATTTTCTTCCGCCGAGCATTTGCTGTTATAAAATTACAACATGCCTTCCATCAAATCTGCAAGCCAAGGGCCGGTGTATCGTAGAAATGACGAAGTATGAACTTCGACAATCTGCATCAAAAATAATTTTAATACGTGAAGGGATGTGTACAGCCAACAGATAAATTTTCTAATAACTAGTTTCATATATGTATTATCTTTTTTCAGACTAAAAACTCTTCGGACCGTTTTACGTTTGGCCTGGAATGTGAAAGCACCGCTCTTGCTCTAAAGAGTTGTACGCTTCAGAAGTAAGCTACTTGGCAATGAGACGGTTAATCGCACTTATTTAAATATTAACCTCGAAACCACCTACCGCAAAATTTTGAGAACACTCGCAGTTTGCTTAATTACATCTGCAGCGAGTAACGCGGTCGGCAAGTTTGCGTTAATTACTTGCCGAGCAGCGTTCGTCAGTACGGCTTGTTCTTGATGCAGGCCACAGATTGGAGTTCATTACGCGCTGTACAGGTAACCAGATCGGACGCCGTAATGATACATGTGGGCAGCCGCCGAACGGATCGCCGTGATGGAACAGACATTATTCAGACAGGTAGTGGCACGCGGACTTCGCATAGGTTAGCTGTCTGACTAAAGCTGTAATCCTGTATTATCGAACGAAATAATCTCGAATTTCATTCTCATTACCCGGCATATCGTACGCTAGCACTCAGATATGGCAGCCATCCCTGCCGCAATACGAAATTTACCGCTGCTTATCGTGTAACTGCCAATACTGCTGAAGCTAGTAACAGACAGTTTGGCTGCAAAAGTCCAGAATTTTCTATACGTTTTCCTTGTTATCTTCTTTCTATTCATTACCAGTAAACTTCCCCGTCAGCACTGTTAGTCGCCGCTAACGTGTCAATAAATGAGTGACGTACGGCATTGGTTAGCAAAATGGACTCGGTTCGTATCCGTGTAGTCTGAATTAGTTTTCCTAAAGTTTATATACACCACTTCAGTACGAATGATGGAGCTATTCTTTTAAAATGAAGCTCCTATCTTTTTCTGTCCAAATCCGTGCTCCCCCGCTAATGGTCTCTACATTGACGGTACATCAAGCTTCACCTGCAGCACCCTTTTTTAAATAGTAATGTAAAGAAATTATGTTTCTGTTTCTAAATGTACTTCGGCAGGGTGATCCAGTTAAAAGGTTCACTTTAGATATTTTCGTTTAACCGTTTAAGATATCGCAATTTGTTTTTAGCCAAATGAAATGTGAAAAACTCCTCACTTCATTGCCTACCCTCACCATTCGTAATTGAATTAATTACAGAGGTTTCACTTCTTCCACTGGAACTATAGTAATTTCTGCTGCTGCTGTCATATTTGTGAAATAGACGAAGTCAGCGGTGCTTCTCTTCAAAATGCTATTAGTTTCCGAGAAATTGCAGTACTTAGAACTTATGATTTATCGATTTTGTGCGTAAAACCTCGAGAGATCTCTTTGCATTCTTTCTACATTCTTCGTGAAGAAACAGCGTATTTAATTTTTTCTTGGTTTATAAATATCTCTTACTATTTTCAAACTAACAGCATTCAACACACATGCTCTCCTTTTCTGCATTCCTAGCAATGCTAACAGACCATTAACGAGAGCTCAAATTGGCCTTTATTCACAGAGTGTATGACGCCCTCAGTATTTAGTAATAGCGGATCTGAATTTCATGAACTATGTGTTCGCAGGTGTACCAACTGTTCTTTCGATACGCACCTCAATGGAATAAAAGTCATGTCGTACCGGGTTAATATCTGCTCGGGGTTGAACTGTGGAACCTTCGTGGCGTTTATTTCGGGAAATAATTTCTCGTGCGGACACAGAGAAACAGAGCGGCTAACGGCGAGTGGCGAATGGTAGTGAGCGCTACACACAGCGCATTTCCCGGCTAATTGCTATTTTATATCATCAAACACGAATTACGGAGGGTGGTCGGTCGTGATTCTAATAGGAAATCGATGAATCCCCGCTGCTATACGAAACATGTCCGCGGTGACGTATGAAACCGATCGCCATATGCGACATCGTGTCCAGCGCTCGCCGCCATTGCTGTTTTGGTAATCGCGCCGTTAAAAACGCGGCGTCGACCTCTGGCGCTAGGGATCCTTTCGCTGAAACGGGGAAAGAAAATACATTATATAAAAGCCGTTTCCACGTGCCGTATTATTCTTCAATTCCGGAGCTGAAATTAGCTTTGACCTTTCTCCCCCCTCCCACCCCACCTTTTTACCATCTTTGTCTGCTAGCACGCCTGCTCAAAATGCGGCCTTGGATTTTTTGAAAATAATAGAGAATAAAAATGATCCGTTTTGTGTTTAATACAAAGGTCGTTCGAAATACAAAGGCATATCTGTCCGCCGGCTCAGAACAAATCCGTCCGCTATTTTCTTTTTTTTTTTTCCGTCCGGACTGGTAAGCGTCGAAACGAGCATTGGCACTGCAGTGACTGCATGTGTAGAGATGCGACAAAATATCTCTGTTTGACGGAAAACATAGGCAAATTCAGAAAGTTACCGCTCGTTCCAGCCACTGCAGAGTATAAAACTTCGTCTATGTTTATTCCATAAGAAACTCTCGATTAATTACAGTTCCTGTATATTATTATTGTGAAGTGCAAACTGGAAAATATGCCACTCCTAAACACGCATGTCCCTTGCACAGTTCCATCTACGAGAGGAACTGATAGTTCACGAAAAGAATTTATTTGGTGGTGGTGATTAACAGTTTGCTGCGATTTTATTAAAATCTTAGTGCTCGCAAATAGTGTTATTCATCTCCGCTACTTTATAACTGTTTTAGAAAGAAAGGCATATGTACTATCTACTACCTACTACTCGAATGTGAAACCGCAGTGATTCTGATTCCTGGGAGTGGATTAATGATTAAATGAAACATTTAAATAACTTACGTCGTTTCGTTATTTTCTCCTTCAGTAACGCAGATAAGAGGGTGTCACTGACTAACAACAGTTCCGTAACGTATTTCTAGGCACGACATTTAACAATGCATTACCGTTGCATTCTTGAAGAGAGCAACACATATCCAAGGAAACATACAAAAATGCAAAACTAAATCCCGTGATACTGAGAATTTTTAGCAATAGACATTAAATACACTAACTGTATCCACGTCTACTGTATACATTTTGTTTGCAACACACTCAGAACACTTACAAACATCGTCCTTGGGCAGCCTGGGTTACTAAAGAAGTTCCTCTTGCGATGCTTCGCCTTTTCATTTCATCCGGATGACGTTTCAAACAAGCTACTACCATAATATTAGTAGTAACAGAGTCATTGATATTCGTATTTTTCAAACGTCATTGTAATGATTTCTAACAGCAGCACCGGAATTCACAAGAAGAGCTTGGTGGCGTACCAAGAAATCGACCAAGAAGTTCTGGAAAATGATGGTGAAGTTGGAAATTTTCAGTTGTGTGTGCCTCAACACACAGTAGACTGATAAGCAGCGGTTTTCTTGAATGTCGAGAAATTTTGTGGTGTGTAATAATCACGCTGATGCATTTATATCATAGAAATTCCACATTTTATAATACGTGCTTGTCCGTGAATATCTTATTAGGAACTGCAATGGCAGACGTAGAGAGAGCGGTGCAGAAGCCCATGAAGAAGCAGACAGAGAATGGTCATGGGTGCCTCAACAGTCTAAAAAAACTAAGACAATAAGCGCCATAGGACTCTTTTGGAAAAGCAGAGCAGCTATAGGGTGAATATTAATAAAGCCAATAGAGTGCAGGGACGGATTCCTGACTGTAAATGGAGGAAAAAAAATTCTATGAACGTGTTTCCGGAAATGCATCGTTGGCACGGTTGATGACGCTGACGAATGAAATTTCCTCTGACAACGCGCCCTGCGTTCTCTGCGTGTTGCAGGTTGTGTGATCGAGGCAGCGTACTGCAAGCAACAGAATGGTCCGGTATTCATGTCGGACACAAGCCGACATCGTTTTTTTTTGTACGGCCAAGCAGATGCAAACGATCGAGAGGCGGCACGGCTATACACAACAGGTACAATCACAAATACCAGGTACATCACAGAACAGCTGAAGACCTCTTTGGGTGTTTTTGTGATCGTGGGTCATTTCAGACAGATGTATGTGCAGAGAGGCGGCGGGCTGTGCGTACAGCAGATATGGAGGATCGGTTTCTACAGGATATTGAGATGAACCCTAGCCAAGTTGCCCGCGAACTTGGTGTAAGCCGGAGTACTATTATGTGTAACCCGTATGAGAGGCGCTACTATCCCTAAACCCGCAACGAGTGCAGGTATTATCAGTAGCGTATTTCTCTCTAATGAAAGGATTTAGTCGATGATTTTTGCAGCATTCCATCACAATTATGGGATGTCATCAGTCCTCATTAGCGACGAAGCGACATTTACCAGAACTGGCATCATCGATCTGCATATTTGTCATCTGTGGGCGACAGAATGGTTGAGGCGTTTCATCAGCATGGGTTCAGCGTCAATGTGTGGGCAGGGATTCTTGCCGACCACGTACTTGGACTGGTTATTATTCCAAAACGCCTCGACGGAGGAATATACGTGGACTTACTGCGGAATTCTGTACCTCAGCTGCTTGAGAATGTGCCTTTGACAATAAGACAGGTTATGTGGTTTCTCCATGACGGACCATCACCTTACTTCCACATTACAGCTCGCCGACACCTCAGCAACATCTTCCCCAGACGTTGGATTGTACGCGGAAACCCTGTAGATCACTAGAATTAAACCCCTTTGGATTTTTGCCTCTGGGGCATCTGAAAATCGGAGTGTATGCTAAAATAGTTTCTGATGTGCAGATCCTTCAACAGCGTGTTCACGACGCCTGTGATGCTGTTTGGAGAGAGGCCGAAACGTGCGAAAGTGCGCTGTAATTCATAATGCGACGTGTGAAAGCGTACATGGCATCTCATGGAGACCACTTTGAACATTTGTTGTGACGTGGATGCCATGCAGCTCTGTACTTTGTTCCGGAACGATTTGTTGTCGTTGTACGCACACCGTCCATTTCCGGACACGTGTTCATACGACCTTTTTTCCTCTATCTACAGCCAAGAATCCGTCCCTGCAGTTTGTCAGTCTTATAAATGTTCCCCCTATTTATATGAAACAACTGGAAGATACCCAAATCAACAGCACACTCCCGCTATGTATGTATTTCCTTATAGTCTTAGCATAGTCAAGTAGCAAAGGGATGTTGCTTGTTCTGGCTATAATGGGCCGATCGGAACCGACCGGACGCCGGATCATCCTCTAGCAATGTCGTCACTGGATTCAGTATGGTGGCGTATGGGGTCAGCAGACCGCTCTTCCGGCTGTTGTAGACTTTCTTGGGCTTGAAACCGCCACTTTTCACTCAACCAGCTCCTCAACAGGCCTCATGAGGTTGAGTGCACCCTGTTCCAGTTCTCGCACCAAGGAAAAATCTCTGGTAGTAGAGGAATTCGTAGCCGGTTCCTCCACACGGCAGCCATACACGCTGAATACTGACCTACGGAGGAGAACTATAGTGAAGTAGGCCCTACGTTAATTTTGTACAGCTTCTGTCAAGAGCACGACAGTTATCTCCACAAATCTTACTTAGAACCTCATCTTGGTATGTGACATACCTATAAGCCAAACATCTTTATCTATTTACTTACCACGCAGTGTGATTTTCTGCTCTATAAATATTTTGAAACTGCTTATTCAAGCAAAGAGGAAAACCTTGGCTTTCATACTCTGGAAGAAAAACATGTGAACCACACATCGCTGACAATGTTGTTGTAAGAAGAATGGCGAAACTGCAGGATGGTGAATACAATCAAAACATACGAACAGTTCTGTAACTGTGAGCTTTACTTTTAGTCACAAATGCGGAAATAAATAATGACGCGCTCGTAAAGACCGCTGCGTATGTTATTGGGGGATATTACATTTTTTACCAAAATTAAATTCAGGAATTTCCCAGAGTAAACGATGAAAAGTAAGTGCTGTGGACGCGGTGAGCATGAGTTTACTAAAACTCAGTTTCATATATTTTTCTGACGTTTTCGGAATCCCCCACCGCATTTACTTTCGCCTGCTGACAGCAAATGGCTCTCTCAAATTTAAGAATCCGGCACACTGGTGCATCGTATCCCAAGAGCCGTAAAACGTCAGGTATCCACCACTGAAAATACCACATCTACATCTACATGATTACTCTGCAATTCACATTTAAGTGCTTGGCGGAGGGTTCATCGAACCACAATCATACTATCTCTCTATCATTCCACTCCCGAACAGCGTGCGGGAAAAACGAACACCTAAACCCTTCTGTTCGAGCTCTAATTTCTCTTATTTTATTTTGATGATCATTCCTACCTATGTAGGTTGGGTCCAACAAAATATTTTCGCATTCGAAAGAGAAAGTTGGTGACTGAAATTTCGTAAATAGATCTCGCCGCGATGAAAAACGTCTTCGCTTTAATGACTTCCATCCCAACTCGCGTATCATATCTGCCACACTCTCTCCCCTATTACGTTATAATACAAAACGATCTGCCCTTTTTTTGCACCCTTTCGATGTCCTCCGTCAATCCCACCTGGTAAGGATCCCACACCGTGCAGCAATATTCTAACAACGGACGAACGAGTGTAGCTGTCTCTTTAGTGGACTTGTTGCATCTTCTAAGTGTCCTGCTAATCAAACCCAACCTTTGGCTCGCCTTCCCCACAATATTATCTATGTGGTCTTTCCAACTGAAGTTGTTCGTAATTTTAACACCCAGGTACTTAGTTGAATTGACAGCCGTGAGAATTGTACTATTTATCGAGTAATCGAATTCCAACGGATTTCTTTTGGAACTCATGTGGATGACCTCACACTTTTCGTTATTTAGCGTCAACTGCCTCCTGCCACACCATACAGCAACTTCAACGACATACACACAAGTCATAAAACGAAAGCTACAACAGCGGGGGTTTAACCCATGGTGTTTCGTTTATTTTATCGATCCCCTGTGTACCCAACTGTCTCACCTGACTGAACCAAGTGGGTGTTTTCCTTAGAGCTTAGAGCGATTTTCAGCTGCAGCATCAAGCACGACCCGGCAGAAAACGTAATTCACGGGACCGCGCAGAGACGTTCGTTCCTCGGCGGAACTGTTGGGCCGGTGTTTTATTCACGTCGCTCCCCGTTGCAGAACACAGCGCTCTTAAATCTCCAGCGCAGGGACCCCTCGCGCCGATGGCCGACAAGATGGTGCCTTTAATATTTTATTTGGGGAGAAGGTACCTTTGTGACAATGGCCGGCCGGCGCTGGCCCGGACCACACCCTTTTACTGCCCTCAGGGAATGTGCCTGGCAGCCGTCCCTTCTTTCCGGGTTGCGGAAACGATTTTAAGTTTTCATTGCACTGTCAAGGAAAACGGTTCGGGGTTTTGAAGCTGACACCGCAATATGCCCGATCTTACCTGAGAGACGCAATGGGATGTGTCCGAAAAGCATGGAGCTTCCAGAAATCGAATGACGTAAGTTAAATTAAGCTGTCGCTATTCGACCTAATGCTTGTAGTGATAGGTCTAATGCCTTCATTAACTCCTAATCAAAAAATGCAACATTCTTATACGCAGTGAAAAATTATAGAAAAATGCTCTCGGGAAGTATCAGCACGCAATGGAGCCGAACATTTCGCCTTCAGATAACAGGAGAGAATCCGAACAACCCTCTTAAATTGTTTGGTGCTATCGTTTAGCGTTTAGCAGAGTAATCAGAAGATCGAAACCAACTTCAAAATGATGAATTCAAAATACCAGGATGGTGCGAAAAGTGGCTAATGCCCCTAAACAATAAGGAAAGTGTGAGTTCCTCCATATGAGCACTAAAAAAATTCCGTTCAATTTCGATTACCCGACAAATACCACAGCTGAATACCCAAGGATTACAACTGCGAGATTCTTAAACCGGAACTATCACACATAAAATGTTATGTTAAAGAGATTCAGTACACCACACTTGCTCGTCCTGTTCTAGAGTATCATGGCATGGTATCTTTACCAGATGGATTGATGGAGGACATCGCTAAAAAGAAGGGGAGCCAGTTTGGTATTGTCGTGAGGTAGCGGACAGTGTCACGTAGATGGTAAGTGAGAGGGGATGCAATCAGTAGACCAAGGATTCTTTAGTTGCGGCGAGATATTTTCACGAAATTAGCTTTCTTCTCTGAACGCCCCTCGCACCTACACAGGGTCAAATGACCATCTTAACAAAAATAAATCAGCGCTCGAACGGAAACAATTAGATGTTCGTCTGTACCATGTGCTATTCGAGAGTGGAACGGTCGAGAAATAGTCTGACAGTGGTTCTCTGAACCTTCTGGCAAACACTGAAGTGTTGATTACAAAGTAGTCATATACATGTCGTTGAAGCATAATTCCCTAACGCAGGTGTATATTGAAAAAGTCGTTTCCGAATCGGAAGATGTTCTGTTTTTAACAACAGTCAATAGCTTCTGGAGGAAAATTGCAATGTTCGATTATTGTTTTCAGTGAGACGTTTAGCAAAAACGTGAGAGGAATATAAGTATTGTGTTGGAGAAGTTCCGACAGCACCAGTTCTGCACTATTCAGAAATGTTTACGTCTCAGCGGAGGTACTGAACGGCGGCGACAGATTTTCTTTTCCTTATTGCAAATGGCAGGGCTATTTTTAAAGAAATATTGAAGGAAATCTGAGAAAGTTCAGCATGGACTCTGAAGTAACAGGGAACGATAGACCTCATTTTATCCCTCCGTCAGTTAGAGGTATTGTGAAAAAGGAAAGGACCTGATAGTACTATTTCTCGATTTGGAAAAAGCATATAGCAGTGTACCTAGGGGTAAAATATGGGACTGATTGAGAAAATAATGTTCCTAAGTCATTATTAAAAAAGTTCGGATACTGTATGAAGGGTGTGGAAACAGTGTGCAGGAAGCTGGAAGTCATAATGGGTTAAGACTGAAAGACATGTTCAGCAAAGACGTGTAAGGAGAAAGCCACCTACTTTGCATGATATAAGAACATTTTATAGATCAGTTTTACTTGTATTGTATAAGAATCTTAGAAGAACACATTGCCTGCCCCTTATATTATGAAGGAATTTTTGTTACAAAAAATGGTTTGTCGACTGAATTCGTAATGTATCGCTTCACTAAGACATAATTTTCAGGAGGACGAGTTTATTACTCATTTGTGTAGCATATCGACTGTAAAGACTTTAAATTACATAGATACATCAGTAAAACTTGGTTATATGAAAGGAAACATTGTCTTTGAGTCTTAAGAAAAGCATCGTTGAGTAAAACAGCCCTAGCGGTTCTAGGCGCTTCAGTCTGGAACCGCGCGACCGCTACGGTCGCAGGTTCGAATCCTGCTTCGGACATGGAGGTGTGTGATGTCCTTAGGTTAGTTAGGTTTAAGTAGTTCTAAGTTCTAGGGGACTGATGACCTCAGATGTAGTGCTCAGAGCCATTTGAGCCATTTAGTGAAACAGCGCGGCATAGGCAGAACAGCAGCAGCGGGGAGAACAAGCCGTAGTTGAGCAAGCGGTTACCTTTAGAAGATGAGATATTTTGAGAAGTGGAGAACAGCTAAGACTTGAATACTATTTGAGGAAAGATATATGGAATTTGCTTATTAACGTAGAAACGAATCAGCAACTAAAAGGTATTGGTTGTATTGCTTTGTGTGCATTTAGCAGGTAATGTAGATTGCTAATTTCCATTGTTCGGTGATTTCTATAGTTATTTTAAGGAGACGATTTATCACTCATATGTGCACGGTGTTAGCATGTTCCATCCACTTCTGTTGGTTGAAAGGAGATTTCAAAAGTAAAACACATAGCAATACTATACATCAGTACTGCTTGCAGTCTTTGATAGGGATAAAAAGAATGAGTAATTTTACTAAAAGAAGTTTAAGCGTTTGATCTGAAATTTGGAGAAAATTACATAACTTCTGATATAATTTTATTCTTAGTTTTGGAATATATTTTAGATGCAATCAGTACTAAAATGAACAGAATGACGAGGGGATAGTGTGTTGTCTTTCTTTGACAAGTGGTAAATTACTGCTAGGAGTGCAGCGTTTTTCTCTATCAGCTTACACCGCAGCAGCATCATCATTGGAAGCTATGCTGATAAAAAACATGCCTCTGGATCACGGGATCCCGATTCCCGGTGTTGGAGATTTTCTCCGCCCGGGGACTGGGTGTTTGTGTTGTCCTCATCATTTCATCACCACTCATGAAAGTGGCGAGATTGTGTTGAGCTAAAATTGGGAATTTGTACGGCCTCTGATAACCGCGCAGTTGAGCGTCCCACAAACCAATCATCATCATCATCATCATCATCATTATCTGACAAAGAACAGAATCGAGCGCCCTTGCAAGTAAGGCATTATCAGCGCATGATCACAGAACTCATTTGGAAGGATATTTCCCTGGTGCATGCCACATTCTCGACACGTAATGTATAGGCCATGTTAGTGAGCATTTCCGCAATAGGGTTGGTTTCATTTAATACTGTCAATGTTCAAAGTAACCTTTATTAGGAATTTCATAATTTTCAATTTATTAGATATTTTATGCTGTTTCCAATCATTAAATATTTTTCATTCGATACTTTGAAAATGGAAAGTAGTCAAATTAAATCGGGTGATGCTGAGGGGATTAGATTAGGAAATGAGACACTTAAAGTAGTAAAGGAGTTTTGCTATTTAGGGAGTAAAATAACTGATGATGGTCGAAGTAGAGAGGATATAAAATGTAGACTGGCAATGGCAAGGAAATCGTTTCTGAAGAAGAGAAATTTGTTAACATCGAGTATAGATTTTAGTGTCAGGAAGTCGTTTCTGAAAGTATTTGCATGGAGTGTAGCCATCTATGGAAGTGAAACGTGGACGATAACCAGTTTGGACAAGAAGAGAATAGAAGCTTTCGAAATGTGGTGCTACAGAAGAATGCTGAAGATAAGGTGGGTAGATCACGTAACTAATGAGGAGGTATTGAATAGGATTGGGGAGAAGAGAAGTTTGTGGCACAATTTGACTAGAAGAAGGGATCGGTTGGTAGGACATGTTGTGAGGCATCAAGGGATCACAAATTTAGGATTGGAGGGCAGCGTGGAGGGTAAAAATCGTAGAGGGAGACCAAGAGATCAATACACTAAGCAGATTCAGAAGGATGTAGGTTGCAGTAAGTACTGGGAGATGAAGAAGCTTGCACAGGATAGAGTAGCATGGAGAGCTGCATCAAACCAGTCTCAGGACTGAAGACCACAACAACAACAACTTTGAAAATGTATTTTGACCCACCAGTGTATTCTCAATCGGTTCAGGGAGTGAGACTTACTCTCAAAATGAAAAGATGAATAACGCGTATGCTGCTGAATTCATAGGTATTTCCATAAAAAATTGACGCAATTGCAGTAGGCTACAGAACTAGGTTTGGTAAAAACAATTCACGCAATATTAAAGTGGTAAACTGCACGACCCTCGTCGTGAGGGAATAAATTTGAATGTAATGAAAGCTGTGCTTTACGTTAGATATCAAAACGCAGCAAGTGATTAGCAGTATACAGCGGCAGTTATTGGCCAACAACAATGTCGTAGGAAGACACTAAGTAATGTGTAAGAAACGGTGTGTTCAGTTATTGTGTAATTCGCGGTTCTTGGCCGCGCCGCAGGTGCTGGGATGAGCTACGGCAGTGATTCCTCTTCCAAGTCCACACGATTGCAATGCATTTTAATAACGCCATTACCGACTAAGTCGCCGTCGCCGAGGGAGGGCAGAAAGTGAACGCAGGGGTGAGCGGTGACGTCTGATGGTGACGCTGCAGGCGAAGCGACGAAGCCAAAGCGCGCCGTTACAACACAGGGACGCGGCTGTGTCCGCCGTGCCTGTTCCCGGCCGCAGAAGGAAAAGCAATTACAGGTGGGCTGACGTGCTGTATTTGTCCTGAGCAATGCGCGGAGGTTAGTTATGACGCCCGCTTCTTCCTGTACGAGTCTGAGACCGAAGCATTACCTTCCTCCATAAACCACACTCCATACAACTTGCACGAAGTGCTTGTTGGCGTCGTAAAGCGACAGGTGCACGTGTTACGTTAAGATACCCTCCTAAGTCAATTACCTGTAAAGGGATGACTGTACACGAAGCGACGTCTGAGGAAGCATAATATTCGCGTTTCTTATTATTACGAGAAATACACAGACGTACTGGTATCTACTTGTATTTCCGCCTTGTCGCAGTAACCATCAGCAGTGTTCTACTGGAAGTAAGGAAGCTTCTGTACGGCCTTCTCATAATTTGGCCAAACGAAGTAAATGTATGTAATAGTGGTAAAAAATGAATTAAAAAATATCAACTCAACATAGAATGAAATAAACGTATCTAACAAATGAGTTAAAATATCTATTCAGTATAAAATACACGAAAAATTGCAGACCTTTGTCTTGCATTTCCATTTGACAACTACAGTAGTCAACAACCATTTCGCCCAGTTCGTATATATTTTAGTGAGTAGAAACCGAATCCACCTTTCGAAATGTTCTATCACATAAGACTGTTGAGTTTTTAAGGGCTTCTATTGTACATTTCTCTCATTTCCTTGTTAACTGTTCTTTTGTTTTGAATGTGTAAACTTTTGGCTTCAAATGGCTCTGAGCACTATGCGACTTAACTTCTGAGGTCATCAGTCACCTAGAACTTAGAACTAATTAAACTTAACTAACCCAAGGACATCACACACATCCATGTCCGACGCAGGATTCGAACCTGCGACCGTAGCGGTCGTTCGGTTCCGGACTGTAGCGGCTAGAACCGCACGGCCACTCCGGCCGGCCGTAAATTTTTATATTTTGTTTTTTTCTGACACAAAATTGCTAAAAAATTTACGAAGTCACTACATGGGAGCTGTAATAAGAAAACGGAAAAAATAAGGCTATCATAGTCACATTTTTCGAATACTGTAGTAGATTAAAGTTGAAAATATGTTGTGAACCAATTTAGATCACCTATTCGCGTCACTTCCATATATACATACCAAGTAGCACTGAATTCTAAAGATCTGAATAAGTATGTCTTGTTTCTTTTAATACTGTCAGTGCTCGTCCGTACTGTTTTTGTTTCTGCTGTCTATTAAATGAGACGTGACGGAGAGAAGCTGATTTCTATCAGTGAATTGAGACCCCAAAATTAGGTAAATCCACTCATTTACAAACCAGATGCAAATAGAAAGTTTAAATTTGTTGGCTAGTGTTATTGTTGTTCACTATCAGTTCCAGTGAGCAAAATTTTGCAAAGATACGTAATATACGAGATTTTCAAGTGCTTATGAGAAGAGATGGAGTGGTACACAGTTATTCAGGGAAGTTCCTTGCTTGTAGTTAAATAAAATACAGTACATGTTCAGGGTCTCTCCAACAAAGTTTAAGGAACGAAGTGGAACAAACACAAATTTAATTTGCTTATAAGGAATGCATTCTTTTACCTGTAGATCATGCGTTTTGCGTGTTAGTGAGACAAATTGACTGTGGTACGCCCTCTTTACCATACTATCCTCTCAACCCAGACTGGTGGCGTCAAACATTCAGCTAACGATTGCTGAAGATAAAGACTTTCCATTCTTCGAAGGTCTCCATAAAGCACAGCAAAGGTGCTGTGGTGTGAGTGTGTCTCGTTGCGGATGTTGTGGTATTCAGTTCGAATGCTGTTTTGAAAAAGCTCTCCGCGATGGTATATCCTGTACAACAAGCCCTAGTTCTTCTTAACTACTGCGAACTACATGGTTCCGAACCTGCTTGCTCTAAGTGTTGGTCTCTCACTACAACTTTTACACCCCCACCCCGTTATTCCACCCACTACCAAATTAGCGACACTCTGATGATACAGCGGGTGTCCTTGTAACGCATCATTTCTTTTAGTCAGCTGTGCTACAATTTTTTTTCCTACCGTGATAGGTATAGTACCTTTTCATCAGTTAAACGATCCTAATATTCAGCATTCTTCTGCAGTACCACATTTCGAAAGTTTCTGTTCTCTTCTTGTCTAAACTGTTTGTCGTCCGCGTTTCGTTTCCGTAGAAAGCTACACTGCAGATATACACTCTCAGAAAAGACATCTTAAAACTTAAAATTATATTAAACTTTATAATAAATTTCTTTTTCTTAGAAACTCTTTCCTTGCTGTTGCCACTTTGTAGTATATCCTCTCTACCTCGGCCGTCGTCATTAATCTTGCTGCGCAAACTGCAAAATTAATTTACTACTTTCAGCAGCAGCTTTGGCGTAGCATGGCTCTAAAGACTCAGAAGAGATTCGGCATATCGTTGCGTTGGCAACAGAGTGTTACGCACCATGACCAACACAATTCATTTATGCACATAACTCAGACATACAAATAAAAAAGGTATCGTCGTTTTTGGATCTTTAGATGTTTTCACAGTGTTTGCAAAGTAAATTTTTTTAACTTAGCCTTATATGAAAAATAATCTATCAGTTAATCTGTAGTTCGGGCCAATCTGTCTGCATGGACCAAACGTGCATAAATTTTGAAACTAGACATTCTGAAACCTACAGTGCCTTGAAAAGTTACATTAAATACTCCACTTTTGCACATTGTCTCACACAAGAAAACTACCACTGATACAACATTGAAACTGAGGTCAATATCCAAAAGAAAACGATAGTGTGTGTGTGGCGTGTGTGTGTGTGTGTGTGTGTGTGTGTGTGTGTGTGTGTGTGTGTGTGTGAATTCCTAAGGGACCAAACTGCTGAGGTCGTCGGTCCCTGGATTTACACACTGTTTAAACTGACTTAAAGTAACTTATGCTAACAAAATCATCCAGACCCATGCCCAAGGGAGGACTCGAACCTCCAGCGGGAGGTGCCTCGCCATACGTGACATGGCGCCCTAGACCGCGCGTCTACTCCGTGCGGCTTTAGTCTGTCTGAAAAACACTCAACACAGGAGAACTTCCCCATACAAAAGGCAGTGGTACAAGAAAGGAAAGTACTGAACGAAAACACAACACTGTGCAACAAAACACTGTAAGACTCAATGAATAACACAAAGGTGCTTCCCTATGTAAGATGAACAAGTCAGCGCTCAATGAGCATGGAGACGTAAGTGTGTTTGCTAAAATACTGTTTTGCAAAAAATACGTGTGGATAAAAAAAGTGAGAGTGTGATATCAGAAAATGTGTGGAATAAAGTGTACACAACAACAACAGAAACAAAACGATGAAAAGGCACAAAGAGGCCAACCTCTAAAAGTCAGTATTAACAAGCAGTGTAATTCTAGGTGAGAACTCGAAGCAAATTTATCAAAATACACAATTTATAGATATCAGGCCTAATGTAGAAAACCAACCATAAACTCTTTGCGATATTTTCCAGAAATAAATATGGACCCTACAGAAGATAACATATAGGTGTCGATTCGTATATGGGTAAACAAAAAGCAAATAAACAATGTTTTGTATGAAGCAGAGTTAAAAAACTAATTGGAAAAGGTTATGTTTCAAATTTTAAAAATTCAAAAATTGTCATTCTATCGTCCTTTCAAAGTTGGTTGGTGAGTGCTTTACACACTTCCCGTGTTGCATGTCAGTTTGAGTTTTTATTGGTACGTAAACAGTAATGCGAAACTTTTGACTAGAATAACACCGGAAATAGAAGTGTGGAAGAAATGAGGAGGAAAACTGGAGACGGAGGAAAAGCTCTTGAGATACATACAAACCGCTTGATATTAGGAGCTGTTGTTTCCAGTTAATTAAAGCGGATGCGATTCAGAAGCTTTGCATGATTGAAATGCTTCAAATGGCTCTGAGCGCTATGGGACTTAACATTGGGACTTAACATCTGAGGTCATCAGTCCCCTAGAACTTAGATCTACTTAAACCTAACTAACCTAAGGACATCACAAACATCCACGCCCGAGGCAGGATTCGAACCTGAAACCGTAGCGGTCGCGCGGTTCCAGACTGAAGCGCCTAGAACCGCTCGGCCACACCGCCCGGCGCTTTGCATGAAAACGAGAGTGCTTTACTAGGAGTGGTAATATTAAAAGTTGTACACCCTTCCCCTCGTCAATTACCCGTTTAAAAATCCACTGCTTTCGGTCGTAGTTTTTCTGACGTCTAGAGTAAAACTGGAAACAGTAACATTTTTTTACGCTGTACGCTTTTCGCCTCTATTTTCACAAGTTTGTCACCAGCGTTAGTGTGCTGAACCTTATTTTTGAGACTCATAGCATCTTAAACTGGAAAGTTATCATTAATACTATGACTCTGCATGTTACTCGTCAAAGCCAACAGTAAACCCAGCTGTAATGGGACTTGACCCGGTCACACGTCCAGGTACAGCCACGTTCCACTTCAAAAGCAGTGCGCATTGTTGCCTCGGTACGCGAGCACGCAAAGTGATCGCACAAAATGCCTCCGCAGGCAGCCGCGATAGTTCGCTGTGACAAAGAAGAGTGTGTACAGCGCTGATGGTAAGGCTGAAGAAATATGTGAGCTGAGCAAGTCGATAGCGTAGCGCTAAGTAAATATTCCACTGATGATGTGGATAAACACGATACTAGGCAGCAATTTAATTATGATGATGTTGATATACTGGTGTAGGAGCACAAGTCTTTAGCGCTCATACTAAAATGTCACGAGACGAGTGTGCTTGCCGGTCGCTGTGGCCGAGCGGTTCTAGGCGCTTCAGTCTGGAACCGCGCTGCTGCTACGGTCGCAGGTTCGAATCCTACCAGGAGTAGCAAGCCATGTGTTGGGCCACAGGAAACAATTCTGAAGTGGGTCAGGGTCAACAGCCTGCCTGAGTAAGAGATATGACGTCCCCCACTGCGAGACAGTTGGTTTCGCCAACAGCAGCTTATTGTCCCTCACTGCCAACCACACCTCCAACAACAACTTGTAACGTCCCCTTCGAAAAAATTATAAATGACAGTGCTGGTAAACCTCTCAAGTTATTTGATTTTCAAACAGCTGAGCAAAACTGAACGTACTCAGACATTTCTCTCTTATTCGGATCAACATTAAACTGACACAATTTTTTTTCTTTTTTAACGCAACGCAATCTTTCAATGATTTCTACAAAGTAATGGCCCTGACTAACAATAACCTATACCTTTTCACGAATCACTTACCTCACGAAAATCTTCGTTACTCGAACTACTGCAATACAGCGAGCGCCAATAATATGTATCAGTTCATGACATCCAGTCTTACAAATTTCCTTTTTCTGACGGACACACGTCCAGATCGTCCGCTCTCAAAACTCTGCCTTCTCTCTCCTCACATCCACCACTGCTGGCGGCTCAACTCCAACTGCACAACGCTACGCGCTGTTCACATCCACCTGCCCAACACTACAAGAGCAAATATTCCAACAATGCAAACCAGCCACAGACTGCACACAGCACAGTCAGTGATTTTCATACAGAGCGCAACGTGGCGTTACGAACATAAAAACCTAAACAGCCTACTTACAAACTGTACGGATCTCTGACGCAACAGTGAGGTGACAGCATGCTGGGTAATGGCGCATTGTCCTACATCACGTTCCCTGCAGTCCTCCCTGGCGGTTCGGGCCGCTTGTTCAGTTCCCCAAATTCTCAAACTCCGCAGCACCCAGTGGAATGAAGTGCAGTTGGACAAGTGTTAGCTGCAGCAGCTAGTAGATATGCTACCATCATTGTACGGCAGTAAGGGAATCGGAGCAGATTAGAAACTCTTTGTCCTGAAAATGCGTCACCTGTTCGTGTGTCTCCAGAACCGTATGAAGCTCTACAGTAAAACGAGGTCCTTAGTGATGGAGTACAAGCTTGAAATGGTTCAAAGATGAGAAAGGAAATCGGACGAGCGTTTTCGAAGGAAGTACTCCGTAATTTGCCTGAATCAGGATGACCAGACAGGGATTTGAACAGCCGTCCTCTCGTATGCCAACCACAGCGCTCCATCACTCGGTAGGCACCACTTTCAATGATATTATGAACAGTAGAATGAAACACCATCTTCGCGAAAACTTCATAGCTTATATGCAACAGAACACTACTTCGAGGCTAGCACTGAAACACTGAGAAAGTCCGTGTTATTTGGTTTTAAAATGTGCCAGATTATAATGTACGAATGGCGCTACATATAAAAAAAAACATTTTAACGAAAAAATAGAGCGTCAAAATTAACGCCAGTTACTTGTTCAGTCGAAACGTGGATTGCGAATAAATGTTGTTGCTCTTATAGTGCACGAGGAGTTTTGTTAAACAAAAATGCCGCACAGTATTTGATTTACGTACTAGGCAGGGCGTTTGTGTACGGACGTGTAATGTGTGACAGCGCTCGGCTTCCAAAAATACAAGTGTATACGCTCTCCTATTTCCCTGTTTGTCGGGCGTAAACATGACGATGTTACCATCCTGGCCAGTTTTTCGCTTTGTTGGGTAGTTAATTCTGCGCCGTGCCGACTACTAATACTTGTGCCCACGTGTTCCTTCCTTTTCGGGACGAAACAGTTCTATAACTTTTAACATTTTGTTAGTTGCCCTTCTCACAATATTTCTTACAAAATATTACCGCTTAAACATATATCACCAACCGTATCTGCATGAATAAGTGTGCTGTCTAATACTAGCAAATAGGTAAAGGTATAAATGCAATTGCAAATGTGAAAGGACGGCAACAGTAACGGCCTTTCTTTTGCTTCACCCTGATGACAGGCAGAATTACGCCGCACGGACCGCTAGCAGTTGATACTGGGAAGTTCGGCGCTCTCCTTCATTGTGCGGCGCTCCGAAATGCCGAGCTGTGCTAGTGCTGGCGTCAGATATTTCATTCACTGAACAGCTGAAAACATATACTCGGCGCTCTAAAAATATAACAGCATCGTGGAATTTATGTGCCCGCGTATAAAAATACCGCAACAGTGTAGTTGGCGGTTGATTTATCGCACGAAAACACTCTTCGAGCGAGCCGAGGACGGTCGCAAATCCGGGCTGGCAATCTTTCTTCTCTTTTTCGCGTTCCTCTTCTGTGCTGTTCTCTCGTTCTGCATTCCAGGGCTCCTGCCGTCTCTTTGCCAATTTTTTCAAATTCATTCCGTCGGTGGTATTCGAAAAGGTAGAATATACGCCCGAACTGCCTGCTAGATATTAGTACGCAGGAATGGTGCGGAGATTTTATTGACTTCACAGTCAATGGCCGAAAGGTGAATGAACGGAATTCAAAAGCTTCAGTATTTGCTTCTTGTAGTGCTAATAGTCGACGAGTCTTCAGTTTTTTTTTCCCTCATACTGTTCTCTTACGTGTGCATCGGGAGTCATGTTATGTTGCACCATGGGTTTTGTGTATGTGTGTGTGTGTGTGTGTGTGTGTGTGTGTGTGTGTGTGTGTGTGTGTGTGTAGAGAGAGAGAGAGAGAGAGAGAGTTCTGGTCGCTGTAACTGGCATATCATTACTCTCTCTTAGTGGATCCTCATTTCGTCAATTTGCAAGACAGTCATCATTAATATTATGACTTCTTGCAATTTCAGCGGTGTGCCGATCTCTAACGCTTCACCTACCCCCCTTCTTCTGTGAATAACTGTTTCATTAACAGTTAAGAGAGCTTCTAACGATCTAACTCTCTCCATCTGTACTATTGCCGTGCCCAACCTAAATTACAGAATTTGTCAGAGAGCCACTGCGAGACTGAGTAAAACATGTCTCTCTTAATAATAAGTGTTCAAATGTTTCAAATGGCTCTGAGCACTATGGGACTCAACTGCTGAGGTCATTAGTCCCCTAGAACTTACAACTAGTTAAACCTAACTAACCTAAGGACATCACAAACATCCATGCCCGAGGCAGGATTCGAACCTGCGACCGTAGTGGTCTTGCGGTAATAATAAGTGTGTCATTTAGGATCAGCACTAACAAAGTCAGCTCATTTTATTCTTAGCGTTCCTGACGATATTATGCAACTTTGTCCCGAAAGGTGTACAGAAAACACAATTTCTGTCGATTTATTAGCCAGTTGCAAACAGCGTGTGCCACACACTGAGGCATGATCGTATCCGCCCATGTGTAGTAGCGTTTATTAATATAAATTTCACTAGCGCTAAAACGTCAGCAGGAATCGCTGAGGTACAGTACTAAACTAGAAAAGGTGATAAACCAAACAATTAAGAAAATAACTCTTAAACTAGCGAAAAAGACACAAACCTAAATATGAGGACTTTCGAAAGATCAGACATCTGAGTCGGATAAACTGCTGGATAAACTGATGTAGAGGACTATAAAAGGCAAAACTCGGAACGTACTGAATTAACAGCAGCTTACATAGTGTACGGGGAAATAAAGGTACCTCTCTCACCAACAATGTGAGGTGAATTAAAGTATTTCAAATTCTTGGAGCAGTGATAGAGCACTATACCGCAAACTGAGAATAATAAAAGCGAAAAATCGATAAATTATTTGAGATGCATATAGAGTCAGACTACGTGAATACATCAAATGCAAATACGGAAGAAGATCGCAAGAGGTTTCTATCCCGTTTTCCACTTGGAACAGACTAACGAAAATGTCCAGTATGTCAGACTGCAACTACCCGAAGAAAAACGTCGAGTATCTAGATAAACACTTTCTGAAAATTTTCAGAAACTGGTTGTAACTACAGTGTCTACAAATATTCTTTAACCTCTTCAACGTTGCTCCTGAAAACATAATGGAGACAATATTACGTTAACAATAACACATGCAAATGCATGCAAGCAAATGTCTTCTGCGCGCTCCTTCCATCAACGGAGTGGATACATTTTTTTTTTTTTTTTTTTTTTTGTGGTTAGTGGTGTGGAGCAGGGGTGCGGCTGATAGTGAAAGAGGTAAAGGAACCAGAATAGTTAAAGGGAAGTAGGAAAGATACTAATGCCAAGTCTGGCACAATTACATCTGTACAGATACGAAAGTATGAAAGAGGTACTGGCAGATTCAAATAGTAAGTCGGAAACTAGACTAGTCTGCTTCAAGCACAGTCTGGCTCAATATTAACCAGTACTTGCGTTTCATTAGGTATGTATTCCGCTGCAGAGTGGAACGTTAGCTTTGGAGAGATTAATTTCTCCACGGCCAACTTGAAACGGCTTTCCTAGCTTTTTCGACTCCTAGAGCACTGTTCGAAATTTCTTCTATGGAAGTCCTCTGCTCAGAATGTTTATGTACAGAGTTATTGATAAGTACTTCGAGATTTCAGAAGAATACTGCGTGAAAACTACAAGGCGTACACAAAATAGTAACGTACCGTAGTGTACAGAGCATCTCCACAAATTTTTAACTTGAATTACAGGTGCTCGGTATGGGGACTGTTTTGACGCGACATATATCAATACGTGCGTGAAACTGATTGATGGCACTGACAAAAACTACCCGGGAAGGCACGACGGCAGTCCGATTTGCAAGGTTGTTCATTGGATCAGGTGCTAATTTGCGCAGTGCAACAATACAGAGCAGACGATTTGAGTAACGTTCTGACATGCCTGTCCGCTAGTGCAAATACAGGACACGTTTTAGGAATCGAGACTTTGAGGGATGCTCTGTCTAGTAATACGTTGTTGTTGTTGTTGTTGTTGTTGTTGTTGTGGTCTTAGTCCGATACAGCTCTCCATGCTACTCTACCCGCGCAAGCCTGTTGATCTTCGAATAATTAGTGCAACTTACAACCTTCTGAATCTGCTTACTGTATTTATCTATTTGTCTCCTCTATGATTTTTACCCTCCACACCTCCCTCCAATACTAAACTGATGATCCCCTGATGTCTCAGAACGTGTCTTATCAACCGATCCTTTCTTGGTTCAAATGGCTCTGAGCACTATGGGACTCAACTGCTGAGGTCATTAGTCCCCTAGAACTTAGAACTAGTTAAACCTAACTAACCTAAGGACATCACAAACATCCATGCCCGAGGCAGGATTCGAACCTGCGACCGGAGCGGTCTTGCGGTTCCAGACTGCAGCGCCTTTAACCGCACGGCCACTTCGATCCTTTCTTCTAGCCAGATCGTGCCACAAATTTCCTATCTCCCCAATTCTATTCAGTGCCTCCTCATTAGCTACCTAATCCATTCTTCTGTAGCACCATGCTTCCAAAGCTTCTACTCTCTTCTGGTCTAAACTGTTTATCGTCCATGTTTCACTACCTTGCATGGCTTCACTCCACACAAATACTTCCAGAGAACTCTTCAGAACACTTAAATCTATATTCGAAGTCAACGAATTTTATTTCATCAGAAACGCTCTTCTTGCCATTGCCAGCCTGCATTCTACATCCTCTCTGCTTCGACCATCGTCAGTTATTTTGCTGTCCAAATAACAAAACTCATCTACTACTTTAAGTGTCTCGCTTCCTAATCTAGTTCCTACATCATTACCTGATCTAATTTTACTACATTCCGTTATCCTTGTTTTGCTTTTGTTGATGTTCATCTTATACCCTCCTTTCAAGACAATTTTCATCCCGAGTCTTTTGCCGTCTCTGACAGAATTGCAGAGTCATTGCAAAACCGTAATATTTTTATTTCTTCTCGTTGAACTTCAATTCCTATTCCAAATTTTCCTTTGGTTTCCTTTACTAAGTGCTACAACCTTGTCTCACTCCCTTTTCAACCACTGCTTCCCTTACATGCCACAGAACTGTCATAACTGGCGCCTGGTTTCTGTACAAAAGTGTTAATAGCCTTTCGCTCCCTGTATTTAACCCCTGCTACCTTCTGAATTTCAAATAGAATACTCCTGCCAACACTGTCAAAAGCTTTCTCTCGGTCTACAAATTCTATAAACGCAGTTTTGCTTTTCCTTGAACCTATCTTCGAAGAGAAGCCGCAGGGTCAGTATTGACTCGTGTACCCTACATTTCTCTGGGGTCCAAACTGCTTTTCCCCGAAATCGGCTTCTACCAGATTTTCCGTTCTCCTGTAAATAATTCGTATCAGTGTTTTTCAAGTACGATTTATTAAATTGATAGTTTGGTAATATTCACATCTGTCAGCAACTAATATAAATTTTGTGTATAGTTAGCAGTTTTCGCGTTCGCGCAGTCGTCTTCTGATACCCTGCGGGTACTTACGAATGATCCTGTACATTATATGAGAATGCAGACTTTCTCGGCGAATCTCGATGATAAAATCTTCTCGGGTTGACAGCCGAGTCAATGCGTCGTTCTCCGGCAACGTTTCAGCAAGTTTCTTCTTGCCATCTTCAGGCGAAGTGTCGGGTTCGCGTCTCCTTATAGGCGCTGGACCACTGCACCTGAAGATGGCAAGTAAGAAACTTGCTGAAACTTGCTTACGGGAGAACAGCACATTGACTCGGCTGTCAACCCGAGAAGGTTTTATCACCCTGTACATCAGTTCACTATGAGAGGCCTATTTCACTGCCTGCAGCACACTACTGGAACGAGGGGAGTTTGCCTAAGAGCGTCGTGACCCACATTTTCAGGAGGCAGACACGCAGCGTAGAACGTCCAGACAGAGGAGTGGAGATAGTGAGGTGAGGCAGCAGACGGGAGCCAGGGCATCAGCTGCCGCCGTCTACTGGCTGCCGGCTGCTCGCTGCAGGCTCGTCCCATCCCACGCTCTGCTGAAGCCAGACCCAGGCCCCGTTCGTAATTGCGTCGCCTCTCCCAGAAGCGGAGGTAAAAAAAAAAGGAGGGAACGTGGAGAAGACTCTCTCCATACACCTGCTAAAGACCAACATAACAAGAGCACAACGGACCTCCCGTGTTCGGACTTGTGGTCCCACCTTTCACCAACCAAGTCGCGGCGAGCGCTTCCTGTTTCCTTTTCTCCTAAGTCTCATTCATTTTCGTCACTTTTCAAGCGGCAGCTAAAAGGAGACGCGAAGAAAGGCAAGAAGTCAATCACTTAGGCACTGCCTGCTCTCAAAACACCTTCAGAGCCTTGCGAAAGGTAGCACGGGGCCCTCTGATTGACTGCTCTTTACAGATTAACTAGAAGGAGAGATTCCTAGAGGAGGCTAACATACCACACGGTCACAAGATCTTGGGCGACTGGTATCGACTGTGGCAGGAACGAGAAAAAGTTATTTCACAAACAGCTGTTTAACGAAATATGACCTTCTCGTGTAATGTTACAGTCAGTGCGTGTTTGTGAGACTAGGGGCTAACTACGTCCTCGATTCAGATTAACGACCTCTTGATTTGCTGCATACGGTAAGCAGGCTGTCGTTATCAGTAGGTAAATTCCTCGTTCCCCAGGTGCGGACTGCATACACAATTACTATACGAAAGCACATTAAACAGGGCAAACATAATTCATAGACAGATCAGTAAATGGCGTTTATCTCCGCAGATTAAAATCACGTGTTGACGGAGCACGGTGTCAGATTTACAACTAGGAAAAAAATGCAGAAAAAGAGCTTTATAACATTGAATCTACCCATCTTTTATTAAAATTCATAAATGCACGTAGCAAGTAAGTAGTCATCGATATTAGGTTGGTCTGGAAACTGTACTGCTTAAAAGGGCATACTTACTGTGCCTGTAGTGCCTAAGTGTACCTCGTACTCAAAATCTCTAACATACAGAGAGAATGTTAAGTAAGGATTGCAGTATACTAACAGACGCTAAAATATCGAGAAGCATCTATCGCCGGTCATTCCACAATGGACAACAAGTAGCGCAACATCACAAGAACAACAGCACACGTGACTTTGCCGTCCTTCCACCTCCCTCTTTGCCACAAGAAACAACTGCGTCAAGATAACACTAGGCACTGTTTCTAAATTTTTAGTAACTTCTGCTTCCATAAGCATACGATAATACCGTCTGATAAAGAGCAAAACATCCTCGAAACGCATAGTAAAGAATTAAATAATATGGCTAGCAGCAGTACAAAACCAGTAATTTAGGAATAATTACGTAGCAGATCGTATGCCCTTGTCTTTTGGTGACCTTTGAACGCCATCTCCAAGACATCATGGAAGCCTGTACTAATCTGCGTGGAAATGAAGGAAATTATCATTAACTTGGTATTTTTCATGCATAAAGATATTCCCCTAAAGGAAAGTTACGCAAAGTGTCAGAATCAGTTCCAGGACCAACGTAGGACCCAAACAAATGGAATAGATAATCTGCCACATTACCACTCTGTTGACGGGTCACACGTAAGTGAACTTGTGCTTTAATGTGTGTCTCTGTCGTCTCGGTGTCGTTTCTTTAAAGACTGAAACGGGATATTTCTCGATATACCACGAGGACTGTCTGGAGTCTAAAATAGTCTCGGTGCTGTTTTTTGTCGAATGAAATCGGAATTTCCTAGTTATATGTAGGCCTAACATTTCAGAGCTATAAGAAATGTAATGAGTGCGTAAGGACGATGGTATGGAAAGCGAATGACTGATTTAGGTTCAATGAGTGAATTTAAGGAAAGTATAGCTCATCTATAAAAGAGAAATCCGAAGCAACAGTGCGACCCATACCTGAGTACTGCTCTAATGTGTGGGATCTCCACCGCGTCGAATTAAAGGAAGATATCGAAGCTGCTACCGGAAGGAAAGGAAATGGCTAGTAGTTGGACAAAGTACCCTCCACCATGAACGGTGTAGTGGCTTGCGGAGTATGTATGTAGATGTAGATACCACGGTTACCTTGGGTCTAATTCTATGGCCAGTGGAGATGCCAAATACCACTACGATTGCTTGAATGATAACAGAATGACTAGCAAAGAGCGGATGACAAATAAAATAAAAAGACTGCAGCTGTGGTACGTGCGTTTCCAGAATATATAGCATTTCAGAGTGGTAGTAAACGAAAAACTGAGCGTCGATGAAGCCGTGGACCATCCCAACGATAAGGAAAATATTATAACAGCAGGTGCTGTACTTAATACACTCACGAAGTGATGCGTACTGCAAAAATAACTTCATGCGTCTCGTACAGCCCGTGTTTTGCTTTTCTTTACGAAACAGAGATGCTACACCGAGGTCTGAAGAGCCCGCAGCGCCAGTACTTACTTTACCGACGATCGACTGGCCTATCTTCGTAACTGTCGCCGATCTGCCACTGACAATCAGAGGGGAAAGGTCTATGAATAATTATTTGTGTATAGGTACAATCCCGTTCGCCCGCGTAACTAAGGTAGCTAACTCGCTACGGTGCGGTAGTGCTCGACCTACAGATTACATTCATGACATTCTATAACTAGAACAAAGAAGGCGTTTCGGGGTCTCGCTCGGACGAGAAACGAGGTATTCAAGCAATTTTTCTGTTAAAATTTCTGGAATGAGATAGCTGCCGATCGGACGAAACGTCGGCAAATAGCTGTATATATCGACGAAGGCTCTACCCGTATGTGTTAACTGAGGTAAACGCCACCCATGACAGACTACATTGTATTATTAATTCAGTCTTCGTGCAGCGATCACTAACAAGTATGGAACTGTTTTTGATGTCCAATTGTGAGAAACAAATCAGCAGATGAAGTAAACTCTGTTCAACCTTACAGCACCCTTCTGTTGTTCGTGGCCACCCCCAGACAGCAATTTCCACAGACGTTGTCCTGGCCTACAGGACAGGTAACATACACGCGCCGCTGGGACCCTGCTCAGTGTCGACATAGTTTCAGTGTATCCCCGATTGTTCAGGACACTGTATGAGGTGCGTGGTGGTTGTACCTTGATTTTAAACAATGGTTAAAGATTAACAATGGGTACAGAGAGACAATCCACTGAGAATAGATCCATGCCATGTAACCCAGGGTACACCAGTAGAGACCTGACCCAGAGAGAAATAGTATCTACGTGAAAAGATATAAAGGAGGTTTAAAGCAAGCCTGCCCTAGTACTGGGCCTGAGAGTGTGTCATGCAAGAGAGAGAGAGAGAGAGAAAGAGAGAGAGAGAAAGAGAGAGGGAGAAAGAGAGAGAGAGAAAGAGAGAGAGAGAGAGGGGGGGGGGGGTGGAAATAGGGGGAGTACTGAGACTATGACATCGTGATCGATGTGACAAAGTGGATGTTTGCGGTGGTGTCTTACCACCTAACCGGCGGTGTCGGTGTTCACCGAGGCGCTACGGAGGCGCACAAGACGAGTAAAATCCTTGACTTACATGGGAAACACCGCAAGAAATACAGATTCACAGGTTGCGCTGTTTTATCTGACCACGAACGGAGCCTGTGCAGTGTCCTCAATACGCTGCAACTGATACACGCGTTCAGAACAGTGTTCTGGGTAGTTGTGAGTGCGTTATGTCGGAACCAACTAAATTGGAACGTTGGCAAATTGTTGGTGCTCTTATGGTGTGTGCTTCCGTAACGAAGTCAGTCGAAGTGTTTGATGTTACAGGAAGCAACGTAACAAAGATTTATACCGCGTATAGGGAAAGCGCAAAACAACTGCTAAGTGACAACGCGGACCAAGGTACGTGTGGAGTGATGGTGGCAGACGGCCACTGAAGAGGACAGTGATGAAAAATAAGGGGACGGCAGCCGCAAAAGTCACTACAGAACTTGATGTCTCGCTCGGGAACGATATCAGCAGCAAAACAACGCGAATGGAGCTTCATAAGCAGGGAATTGTACGCCAGACGGCGTTCCAAGACCACTCATAAATGATGCAAACGCCTGTAATAGGAAAACGTAGTGCGAAGCCATAAAACCTGGACAGTGGAGCAACAGAAGAATGTCATTTTGTCGGATGAGGATTGCTTCACACTGTTTCCGGCTAAGTTTACGTCGCAAGAATGAAACATGGCAACGATATTTTGTTATTCCGTGGGCCCAACGGCTGCTCTGCACGGTTGCATAACTGGTGAGGTCCACTTTGGTTGATCAGGTCCTCCCGCAACACAGTGTTTGTTCCTCAGTGGTGATAGTCTGTGTGATCCAAGACTACAGAACCCTTGTTCACACAACTCGCACAGTCGAGGACTAGTTTTGTGGACACTAGGATGAATTTCTCGCGTCTGCCCCGGCCCCCACAGTCATAGATATCACTATTATTAGGTATTTTGCTCTAATTTGGAGAGAAGAGCGGTTTATTTCCATCCACCTCTATCACCATTGCCCGAACATACCAGTATTTTGCAAGAAGAATGGTATAAAATTCCCTTGAAAAACGTACATAGCCTGGATTTATCCATGACGAGATGACTGGAAGCTTTTTTGAATGTAAACTGTTTCCCTACTCCATGTTAGGCACTGTAATGTGTTTTTGATGTTCCCACATTTGTTTCTACTTCCTGTATGAGCACGAATTACATTATGACTTTCTGCTTAAAGTGAGGGGCCATCAAATTGTGACATGCTGCAAGGCAGAAAACGTCTGGAGCAAAACTCGTCCACGTCGATGTCGCCTCACGTAGGGTGATCTTTATGCAAGATGAGTGAGGGACCCGCCGGAGGTTCGAGTCCTCCCTCGGGCATGGTTGTGTGTGTTGTTCTTAGCGTAAGTTAGATTAAGTTAGTTTAAGTAGTGTGTAAGTCTAGGGACCGATGACCTCAGTAGTTTGGTTCCTTAGGAATTCACACACACATTTGAGTGAGGGAAAATGTGTGTGGTGGCGGCTGTGCTCCAGACTTGGAGATGCTACATTGAGTGAGCTGTCGAACCTCAAGAACCGACAAAAAGGAGTAGCAGAGGCCAAAGACTGCCTGTTACTGCATGGGGATCTCACTACATCTCACGCTGACTGAGGTATCTCCTTCTCCTTGACTTCCAACTGTCGAAAATGGCTGTCCATGACGTTTTATTGAGCTCCAATGAGGCTCAGAAGAAGCCGTTGGAACTTCACGTACTTTTTGACTATTGCCACCAGTGTGACCAAGTTATCTACATTTCTCTGATTGATGGCAACTGTAACGGATTTTGGATTTCACTAACTCAGTAGGTTAGGAATCTGCGTACTTCAGTCTGCTTTCTCTTGACAATTTTACTAAGGGGTTAATCTGCAATTGGCACGCACGCACACACACACACACACACACACACACACACACACACACACACACACACAGGACGCACCACGAAAGAATTACCAAATGAGGCAGGAACCGGCAGATGTGATGTACATGTACAGACAAACCAATGATTACGACTTCAGAAAAATTTGAAAATTTATTTAAGTCAAAGAACTTCACAAACTGAACAACTCAATAACGCGTTGGTCCACCTCTGACCCTTATGCAAATAATTATTCACCCTGGCACTGATGGACAGAGTTGTTGCATGCCCTCGTGAAGGATATTGTGCCACATTCTGTCCAATTGGAACGCTCGACCGTCGAAATCCAGTTTTCAATTGAGGAGAAGTCAGGCGACCTTGCTGACCAAGGAAGGGTTTAGCAAGCTTATTACAACCAGTACAAACTCTCATCATATGCTGGTGGGCATTCTCTTCTTCAAACGTAAGCATAGGATGGCTTGCCACGAAGGGCAACAAAACAGGGCATAGAATATCGTCTACGTACCGCTTTGCTGTAAGAATGACGAAGATGACAGCCACAGGGGTACTAATATGAAATGAAGTGGCACCCCAGACCATCACTGCTGGATATTGGGCCATTTGGCGGGTGACAGTGAGGTTGGTATCCCAACGCCGTCTGGCGCGTCACCGGACACGTCGTCGGCCTGGAATCTGATTGTCTTCAGTGAAGAGTTCCGAGGATGAGCGAAGACGCGTCTGGCGACGCCCAGGAGAGCCATGGTATACCAACTTTACTCTCGCCTACCGTACGTCCAGACAAGCAGCAGCGATCGTCTGGTGTGCCATTTGATTTCATGCCGGGACCACTTTGACAGTCATCTGCGCCACCCTTACAGCACAGCGGTACGTTGATGACATTCTACGCCCCGTTTTGCTCCTTCCGTGACAAACCATCCCGTGCTTACATTTCAGCAAGATAATGCTCGCCCGCACACGGCGAAAGATTCTACTGCTTGTCTTCGTGCTTGACAAACCCTACCTTGGCCAGCAAGGTCGTCGGATTTCTTACCAGTTGAGAACGTCTGTACGATAATGTGCACGGCCCTCCAACGACTTTGACAATCTAACGCTCCAATTGGACAGCATTTGGCACAATATTCCTCAGCAGGACATCCAACAAGTCTGTCGATCAATGCTTGATATAAGGATCAGAGGGATACCAATGCTTTATTGACTTGCTCAACTTCAAAGTTCTTTCTCTTGAGTAGTCGGCCCCTGTGACCGAGCGGTTCTAGGCACTTCAGTCCGGAACCGCGCTGCTGCTACGGTCCCAGTTTCGAATCCTGCCTCGGGCATGGATGTGTGTGACGTCCTTAGGTTAGTTAACTTTAAGTAATTCTAAGTCTAGAGGACTGATGACCTCAGATGTTAAGCCCCTTAGTGCTTAGAGCCATTTGACTCATTTCTTTTGAGTAACCATCCAATTTTAATCTGTAATCTTTTTTTTTTGTCTGTAGATGTACATTATATTTACTGATTTCCGTCCCATGCGGATAATTCCTTCGTGGTGCGTCGTTTCCTTTTTAAGTGTGTTAGAAAGCTCGAAATACCACCAATAGCTCCAAAAGAAATTCACCCGTGGATTATTCTAAATCTCTAATTGAAGGGACGTATTATTAGTAAGTGAATGCCTCTTTCTTTATCAAAAGTATCTCGCGGGTGCACACGTACGTGTCCTTGTATGTGGCGAGCCTAAGGTGTGTGTTACGAACTTGCAAAGCTATAGCCTGCTGAAACGCTAAAACTATTGTCACGCCAAAAGTAAGTAATAAGAAAAGTGAGTACCTCATTATTTTTTTCCGCCGTAGATTGCGCTGTGGAGAAGTACGCCGCTGGCCGCTAAGCGGCGAGAGTCTTCACGCTGGTTCAAAAATGGCTCTGAGCACTATGGGTCTCAACTGCTGAGGTCATTAGTCCCCTAGAACTTAGAACTAGTTAAACCTAACCAACCTAAGGACATCACAAACATCCATGCCCGAGGCAGGATTCGAACCTGCGACCGTGTCTTGCGGGTCCAGACTGCCGCGCCTTTAACCGCACGGCCACTTCGGCCGGCTCTTCACGCTGGCTGCTGTGACCACGCAGGAATGCAGATTTTGGGTCGCAAAAAGAATGTTTCATTTAGGTGCGGAGTGGAAGCCCGGGCGAAGCCAGCCATTGGGAAGAAGCCGGCACTCCCAGCATTAGAACTCAGGCGGACGGCGTGCTTGGGCGCACTGAAGCGAAGTATTGTGGGGTTCACCACGGTTCGTAAGTGGATGGTGAAGGGAGCAGAGGGAGAGAGAGAGGGGGGGGGGAGAGGGGGGGGAGAGGGGGAGAAGCAATCTTGGGTGGACAGTGCTCCAAGTTTTGGGTAAAGAAACCTCCATTCTTCTTATGTATGTTTCGCGAAAAGCCTTCGATCATTCGTATTGCCTGGGCCAGTACTATTCAACATGTCCGCCTGGAAGGCCGTCAATTTATTTCATATTTACTGGAAAAGAAGACAGTCGTGGGAATTTTCATTTCCGTTGCCAACTTCTGCGACCTTTTAAATATTGCCCAACAAGCGTATGCAGTTATAAACGACTTAAAATAACTTATGCTAAGAACAACACACACTCCTATGCCCGAAGGAGGACTCGAACCTCCGGCGGGAGGGGCCGCACAGTCCGTGACATGTCGCCTCAAACCACGCGGCCACTCCTCGCGGCCTCGGTGATTCACCTAGGTAGTTCCTGCAGAAGAGCAAGAGTTGATAGAATTGATATCAGATTCTTCAAAAAAGCATGAACTTCAGTGAATGGCATTCACAACAGTTTGGTACTCACAAAAGATTTTCCAAGCTTGAAAAAGAAAGCCTGAAGGTATAACCTCCTATTTTTGCGATAGTGGGTTTTCAGTAGTTGCTGTCATTAAAAACAAGTAACGATCAAGACTTTGTGTGGAGAAAGAAATGAGGATGTCAAGATTTGGCAAGCTGTGTAACAAGAAACAATCAAGTGTCGGATGCAAGTGAGTAGTATTTTGTTTTAACTTTTTCCAATGAATTATTTCAGTTGTTACAAGATACCGTACAGGGGAGTCACGAAAACATCATAGTTGCTCAGGGGAGCTACGAACTCAAAAACCTTGATAACTGTAGATATGGATTATCAGTCAAAATTAAAACCATATTCTGAGCGTATTATGCCTGCAGAATTTCGATTAGTTGGTTTCCGCGAAACTTAATGTGCATAACGACCACTCGGTAATTCGTCGAGTGTTCTTGGCCATATTCTGTCTTTGGACTTGTATTCTCTTACGTCTATTCTCATCTTTAATCAGTTTTTATGCGAGAGGCTAGCACTTTCAGTAACAACTGGTCACGCAATATGTACCTCTATTATCTGGACATGCGTAATGGTTGCATTGTGATTGGAAACCCATTGTTTTTGTTGTTATTGTCATCGATTCAATGCAGACGTTATCAAAATTGTTATTACAGATGTTGCACAAGCTCGAAAGTTTCGGCGTTAATATTCAGATGTTTTATATTTTCACTTAAAATTATACAGGAAAGAATCGATTCACTGTTGTTGTTGTTGTTGTGGTCTTCAGTCCTGAGACTGGTTTGATGCAGCTCTCCATGCTACTCTATCCTGTGCAAGCTTCTTCATCTCCCAGTACCTACTGCAACCTACATCCTTCTGAATCTGCTTAGTGTATTCATCTCTTGGTCTCCCTCTACGATTTTTACCCTCCACGCTGCCCTCCAATGCTAAATTTGTGATCCCTTGATGCCTC